>NW_027118528.1:0-176589 GCF_036417845.1 Apteryx mantelli
TCCCCTGGGTGGGGGGTGAAGGGTGCGGGGGTGGGGGAGGGGTCCCTAGGGTGCCGGTTTGGGGGGGCGCCCCCCACCCCCACCCATCCACCCCCACCCACTCACGGCGTTGTGCAGGAAGAGGTGCAGGCGGGAGCGGGGATAGTCCCAGCGCAGCAGGCGCTCCAGGAACTGGGGCAGGAAGGGGGTGGGCTGCTCCACGAAGACGCCCACCAGCACCCACGGGAGCTCCTCGTCCTGCGGCACCCCGTCAGCACCCACGAGCACCCCGGATCCCCACGGAGCACCCTAGATCCCCACGGAGCACCCAGATCCCCACGGAGCACCCTAGATCCCCGTGGGGGCTCCTAAAACCTTCTGGAGAACCTCAAACACTCATGGAGGACCAAAGAGCACCACAGCCCACCAGCACCCACGGGAGCTCCTCGTCCTGCGGCACCCTTGTCAGCACCCATGGAGCACCCCGGATCCCCACGGA
This sequence comes from Apteryx mantelli, assembly GCF_036417845.1. Lineage (NCBI taxonomy): Eukaryota > Metazoa > Chordata > Aves > Apterygiformes > Apterygidae > Apteryx > Apteryx mantelli. Next base: position 479 of record NW_027118528.1, read on the forward strand.
GCACCCTAGATCCCCACGGAGCACCCCAGATCCCCACGGAGCACCCTAGATCCCCGTGGGGGCTCCTAAAACCTTCTGGAGACCTCAAACACTCATGGAGGACCAAAGAGCACCACAGCCCACCAGCACCCACGGGAGCTCCTTGTCTGCGGCACCCCGTCAGCACCCACGGGGCACCCCAGATCCCCACGGAGCACCCCAGATCCCTATGGGGCACCCCAGATCCCATGGGGTCACCTAAACCTTCTGGAGAACCTCAAACACTTATGGGGCACCAAGCACCACCACAGCCACCAGCACCCACGGGAGCTCCTCGGCCTGCGGCACCCCGTCAGCACCCACACGGCACCCCGGATCCCCACGGAGCACCCCAGATCCCCACGGAGCACCCCAGAACTTCATGGGGGCTCCTAAAACCTTCTGGAGAACCTCAAACTCTCCTGCAGCACCAAGGACCACCACAGCCCACCAGCACCCATGGGAGCTCCTTGTCCTGCGGCACCCCGTCAGCACCCACGGGGCACCCCAGATCCCCACGGAGCACCCTAGATCCCCACGGAGCACCCCAGATCCCTATGGGGCACCCCAGATCCCCATGGGGTCACCTAAAACCTTCTGGAGAACCTCAAACACTTATGGGGCACCAAGCACCACCACAGCCCACCAGCACCCACGGGAGCTCCTCAGCCTGCGGCACCCTGTCAGCATCCACGGGGCGCCCCAGATCCCCATGGGGCACCCTAGATCCCCATGGAGCACCCCAGATCTCTATGGGCACCCAGATTTTTTATTTTCAGATCCCTATGGAGCACCCCAGATCCCCATGGGTCTCCTAAAACCTTCTGGAGAACGTCAAGGTACCACGAAGCACCAAGCACCACCACAGCCCACCAGCACCCACGGGAGCTCCTCGTCCTGCAGCACCCCGTCAGTACCCACGGGGCACCCCAGATCCCCATGGAGCACCCCAGATCCCTATGGGGCACCCCAGATCCCCACAGAACACCCCAGAACTTCATGGGGTCACCTAAAACCTTCTGGAGAACCTCAAACACTCATGGGGCACCAAGGACCACCACAGCCCACCAGCACCCACGGGAGATCTTACTCCGGTTGAACCTGGTCAGCACCCATGGGGCACCCTGAGGCCCGTGGGGCACCCCATAGCCCCCCAAACAGCACCCACACCCCACTCAGGACGCCGTGGGGCACCCCATAGCCCCCTGAACAGCCCCCATATCCACCCAGGACACCGTGGGGCACCCCATAAGCCCCCCCACCCCACTCAGGACGCCGTGGGGCACCCCACAGCCCCCCAAACAGCCTCCACATCCTACCAAAACCCCATAGGACGCCCCACAGTCCCCAAACAACCCCCATTATCCCACCCAGGATGCCGTGGGGCACCCCCATAACCCCCCCCACACCCCACTCAGGACGCCGTGGGGCACCCCACAGCCCCCCAAAACACCCCCCACCCCACTCAGGACGCCGTGGGGCACCCCACAACCCCCTGAACAGCCCCCACATCCTACCCAAACCCCATAGGACGCCCCATAACCCCCCGAACAGCCCCCATATCCCACCCAAGACCCCGTGGGGCACCCCATAACCCCCCCCATACCCCACTCAGGACGCCGTGGGGCGCCCCACAGCCCCCCGAACAGCCCCCACATCCCATCCAAGACCCCATAGGACGCCCATAACCCCCGAACAACCCCCATATCCACCCAAGACCCCATGGGGCACCCCATAACCCCCCCATACCCCACTCAGGACGCCGTGGGGCGCCCCATAGCCCCCCAAACAGCACCCACACCCCACTCAGGACACCGTGGGGTGCCCCACAGCCCCCCGAACAACCCCCACATCCCATCCAAGACCCCATAGGACGCCCATAACCCCCCGAACAGCCCCCATATCCCACCCAAGACCCCATGGGGCACCCCATAACCCCCCCCATACCCCACTCAGGACGCCGTGGGGCACCCCACAGCCCCCCAAACAGCACCCACACCCCACTCAGGATGCCGTGGGGCACCCCACAGCCCCCCAAACAGCACCCACACCCCACTCGGGACACTGTGGGGCGCCCCACAGCCCCCCAAACAACCCCCACATCCTACCCAAGACCCCGTGGGGCACCCCATAACCCTCCCACCACCCCACTCAGGACGCCGTGGGGCACCCCACAGCCCCCAAACATCCCCCACATCCTACCCAAAACCCCATAGGGTGCCCCATAGCCCCCCGAACAACCCCCATATCCCACCCAGGACCCCGTGGGGCACCCCATAACCCCCCACCACCACCCCACTCAGGACGCCGTGGGGCGCCCCACAGCCCCCCAAACAGCACCCACACCCCACTCAGGACGCCGTGGGGCACCCATAGCCCCCCGAACAGCCCCCACATCCCATCCAAGACCCCATAGGACGCCCCATAACCCCCCGAACAACCCCCATATCCCACCAGGACGCCGTGGGCGCCCCACAGCCCCCCAAACAGCACCCACACCCCACTCAGGACGCCGTGGGCACCCCACAGCCCCCCGAACAACCCCCACACCCATCCAAGACCCCATAGGACACCCCATAACCCCCCGAACAACCCCCATATCCCACCCAAGACCCCGTGGGGCACCCCATAACCCCCCCCCCACCCCACTCAGGACGCCGTGGGGCGCCCCATAGCCCCCCAAACACAGCACCCACACCCCACTCAGGACACCGTGGGGCACCCCATAGCCCCCCAAACAGCACCCACATCCTATCCAAGACCCCATGGGGCACCCCATAACCCCCCCATACCCCACTCAGGACGCCGTGGGGCGCCCCATAGCCCCCAAACACACCCACACCCCACTCAGGACACCGTGGGGCACCCCATAGCCCCCCAAACAGCACCCACATCCTATCCAAGACCCCATGGGGCACCCCATAACCCCCCCATTACCCCACTCAGGACACCGTGGGGCGCCCATAGCCCCCAAACAGCACCCACACCCCACTCAGGATGCCGTGGGGCACCCCACAGCCCCCCGAACAGCCCCCACATCCCATCCAAGACCCCATAGGACGCCCCATAACCCCCCGAACAACCCCATATCCCACCCAGGACGCCGTGGGGCACCCCACAGCCCCCCAAACAGCACCCACACCCCACTCAGGACGCCGTGGGGCACCCCACAGCCCCCCAAACAGCCCCCACATCCACCCAAGATCCCGTGGGGCACCCCATAACCCCCCTCCACCCCACTCAGGACACCGTGGGGCACCCCATAACCCCCCAAACAGCACCCACACCCCACTCAGGACGCCGTGGGCACCCCATAGCCCCCCGAACAGCCCCCACATCCATCCAAGACCCCATAGGACGCCCCATAACCCCCGAACAACCCCCATATCCCACCCAGGACGCCGTGGGGCACCCACAGCCCCCAAACAGCACCCACACCCCACTCAGGACGCCGTGGGGCACCCCACAGCCCCCCAAGCAGCCCCCACATCCCACCCAAGATCCCGTGGGGCACCCCATAACCCCCTCCCACCCCACTCAGGACGCCGTGGGGCACCCCACAGCCCCCCAAACAGCACCCACATCCTACCAAAACCCCATAGGACGCCCCACAGTCCCCCAAACAACCCCCATATCCCACCCAGGATGCCGTGGGGCACCCCATAACCCCCCCCACCCCACTCAGGACACCGTGGGGCACCCCACAGCCCCCAAAACACCCCCCACCCCCTCAGGACGCTGTGGGGCACCCCACAGCCCCCCGAACAACCCCCACACCCCATCCAAGACCCCATAGGACACCCCATAACCCCCGAACATCCCCCATATCCCATCCAAGACCCCGTGGGGCACCCCATAACCCCTCCCACCACCCCACTCAGGACGCCATGGGGCGCCCCATAGCCCCCCAAACAGCACCCACACCCCACTCAGGACGCCATGGGGTGCCCCATAACCACCTAAAACAGCCCCATATCCCACCCAGGACTCCATAGGGTGCCCCATAGTCCCCCAAACAGCCCCCATATCCCACCCAGGACACCATGGGGCACCCATAACCCCCCCCACCACCCCACTCAGGACGCCGTGGGGCGCCCCATAGCCCCCCAAACAGCACCCACACCCACTCAGGACGCCATGGGGTGCCCCATAACCACCTAAACAGCCCCCATATCCCACCCAGGACTCCATAGGGTGCCCCATAGTCCCCCCAAAGCACCCATATCCCACCCAGGACGCCGTGGGGCACCCCATAACCCCTCCCACCACCCCACTCAGGACGCCGTGGGGCGCCCCACGGCCCCCCCACCCGTACCGGGTGCCCTCGAGGGCAGGAGGTCGCGGTCGCAGTCGCCGCAGCCGCTCTCGTAGGTCCAGGCCGCCGGGATGTAGTTGCCCAAGTAGTTGAGCTGCAGCTGGGTGGGTGGGTGGGGGGTGAGGAAACGGGGGTCCCCCGGGGGCACCCCAAAACCCCCCCCCGGCACCCTGGGGCCCCCACGTTTTCCTGGGGGGGTTCAAACGTCCCCCCCTGGCACCCTGCTTTTTTTTGGGTGCCCCAGGGCACCCCTAGGTTCCCCCCCAGCACCCTACATCTTCTAGGGACCCCCCTGCACCCTTGGGGCACCCCAAATCCCCCCCGGGCACCCTATTTTTTGTGGGGGCTCCCCAGGGCACCCCTAGGTTCCCCCCAGCACCCCACATCTTCTAGGGACCCCCCTGCACCCTTGGGACCCCCCAAATCCCCCCCAGGGACCCCTTACAACCCCCCCCCCACAGGCACCCCACTTCTTCCTGGGGACCCTCTGCACCTTCTGGGGCACCCACATCTCCTGGGGTCGCCCGGGACCCCCCCGGGACCCCCAATTTTGGGGTGACTGGGGGGTCCCGGGCAGGTTTTTGGGGTGCTGAAGCAGTTTTGGGGTGCAGGGGCAGGTTTTGGGGTGCGGGGGCGCCCCAATTCCTTGGTGGGCCCGTTGCCGTGGATGACCACGGGCAGGGTGGCAGGAGATCCCCAAGGGTGTGTGGGGGTCTCCCATGGGTGCTGGGGGGTCGTGGGAGGTCTGGGGTCCCAGGGGAGGTTTGGGGGGTCCCGGGGGAGGTTTTGGGGGTGCGGGGGAGGTTTTGGGGTGCGGGGGCAGGTTTTGGGGTGCGGGGGCGCCCCGATACCTTGGTGGGCCCGTTGCCGTGGATGACCACGGGCAGGGTGGCAGGAGATCCCCATGGGTTTGTGGGTCTCCCATGGGTGCTGGGAGGTTTGGGGGTCCCGGGGGAGGTTTGGGGGGGTCCCGGGGCAGGTTTTGGGGTGCTGGGGGCGCCCCGATACCTTGGTGGACCCATTGCTGTGGTTGACCATGGGCAGGGTGTCAGGAGATCCCCATGGGTGTGTGGGGGTCCCATGGGTGCTGGGAGGTTTGGGGGTTCCAGGGGAGGTTTGGGGGTCCCGGGGGAGGTTTTGGGGGTCCCGGGGGAGGTTTTGGGGGTGCGGGGGGCAGGTTTTGGGGTGCAGGGGCGCCTCGATACCTTGGTGGACCCATTACTGTGGTTGACCATGGGAAGGGTGTCAGGAGATCCCCATGGGTGTGTGGGGGTCCCATGGGTGCTGGGGGGTCGTGGGAGGTTTGGGGGTCCCGGGGGAGGTTTGGGGGGGTCCCGGGGGAGGTTTTGGGGTCCCGGGGGAGGTTTTGGGGTGCAGAAGCAGGTTTTGGAGTGCGGGGGCACCCCAATTCCTTGGTGGACCCATTACTGTGGATGACCACGGGCGGGGTGGCAGGAGATCCCATGGGTTTGTGGGTCTCCCATGGGTGCTGGGAGGTTTGGGGGTCCCGGGGGAGGTTTTGGGGGTGCGGGGGCAGGTTTTGGGGTGCGGGGGCAGGTTTTGGGGGTGCGGGGGCGCCTCGATACCTTGGTGGGCCCGTTGCCGTGGATGACCACGGGCAGGTGGCAGGAGATCCCCATGGGTGTGTGGGGGTCCCATGGGTGCTGGGAGGTCGTGGGAGGTTTGGGGGTCCCGAGGGAGGTTTTGGGGGTGCGGGGGCAGGTTTTGGTGTGCAGGGGCAGGTTTTGGGGTGCGGGGGCGCCCCGATACCTTGGTGGGCCCGTTGCCGTGGATGACCACGGGCAGGGTGTCAGCAGATCCCATGGGTGTGTGGGGGTCCCATGGGTGCTGGGGGTCGTGGGAGGTTTGGGGGTCACGGGGGAGGTTTGGGGGGTCCCAGGGGAGGTTTTGGGGGTGCAGGGGCAGGTTTTGGGGTGCGGGGGCGGGTTTTGGGGTGCGGGGGCGCCCCGATACCTTGGTGTGGGCCCGTTGCCGTGGATGACCACGGGCAGGGTGCCAGGAGATCCCCATGGGTGTGTGGGGGTCTCCCATGGGTGCTGGGGGGGTCATGGGAGGTTTTGGGGGTCCCGGGGGAGGTTTTGGGTGCGGGGGCAGGTTTTGGGGTGCGGGGGCGGGTTTTGGGGGGCGGGGGCGCCCCAATACCTTGGTTGTCCCATTGCTGTGGTTGACCATGGGAAGGGTGCCAGGAGATCCCCATGGGTGTGGGGGTCTCCCATGGGTGCGGGGGGGTCGTGGGAGGTTTGGGGGTCCCGGGGGGAGGTTTTGGGGTGCGGGGGCAGGTTTTGGGGTGCGGGGGCCCCCCGATACCTTGGTGGGCCCGTTGCCGTGGATGACCACGGGCAGGGTGCCAGGAGATCCCCATGGGTGTGTGGGGGTCTCCCATGGGTGCTGGGGGGTCATGGGAGGTTTGGGGGTCCCGGGGAGGTTTTGGGGTGCGGGGGCAGGTTTTGGGGTGCGGGGGCGGGTTTTGGGGGGCGGGGGCGCCCCCAATACCTTGGTTGTCCCATTGCTGTGGTTGACCATGAGAAGGGTGCCAGGAGATCCCCATGGGTGTGGGGGTCTCCCATGGGTGCGGGGGGGTCGTGGAGGTTTGGGGGTCCCGGGGGGAGGTTTTGGGGTGCGGGGGCAGGTTTTGGGGTGCGGGGCCCCCCGATACCTTGGTGGGCCCGTTGCCGTGGATGACACGGGCAGGGTGTCAGCAGATCCCCATGGGTGTGTGGGGTCCCATGGGTGCTGGGGGGTCGTGGGAGGTTTGGGGGTCACGGGGGAGGTTTGGGGGGTCCCAGGGGAGGTTTTTGGGGTGCAGGGGCAGGTTTTGGGGTGCGGGGGCGGGTTTTGGGGTGCGGGGGCAGGTTTTGGGGGTGCGGGGGCGCCTCGATACCTTGGTGGACCCATTACTATGGTTGACCATGGGAAGGGTGTCAGGAGATCCCCATGGGTGTGGGGGTCCCATGGGTGCTGGGGGGTCCCGGGGGAGGTTTGCGGGTCCCGGGGGAGGTTTTGGGGTGCGGGGGAGGTTTTGGGGTGCGGGGGGCGGGTTTTGGGGTGCGGGGGCGCCCCGATACCTTGGTGGGCCCGTTGCTGTGGATGACCACGGGCAGGGTGGCAGGAGATCCCCATGGGTGTGTGGGTCTCCCATGGGTGCTGGGGGGTTGTGGGAAGTTTGGGTGTCCCGGGGCAGGTTTTGGGGGTCCCGGGGGAGGTTTTGGGGTGCGGGGGCAGGTTTTGGGTGCGGGGCCCCCCGATACCTTGGTGGGCCCCGTTGCCGTGGATGACCACGGGCAGGGTGGCAGGAGATCCCCATGGGTGTGGGGGTCTCCCATGGGTGCTGGGAGGTTTGGGGGTCCCGGGGGAGGTTTTGGGGGTGCGGGGGCAGGTTTTGGGGTGCGGGGGCAGGTTTTGGGGTGCGGGGCGCCCCGATACCTTGGTGGGCCCGTTGCCGTGGATGACCATGGGAAGGGTGTCAGGAGATCCCCATGGGTGTGGGGGTCCCATGGGTGCTGGGGGGTCCCCGGGGGAGGTTTGCGGGTCCCGGGGGAGGTTTTTGGGGTGCGGGGGCGGGTTTTGGGGTGCGGGGGCGCCCCGATACCTTGGTGGGCCCGTTGCTGTGGATGACCACGGGCAGGGTGGCAGGAGATCCCATGGGTGTGTGGGTCTCCCATGGGTGCTGGGGGGTTGTGGGAAGTTTGGGCGTCCCGGGGCAGGTTTTGGGGGTCCCGGGGGAGGTTTTGGGTGCGGGGGCAGGTTTTGGGGTGCGGGGGCCCCCCGATACCTTGGTGGGCCCGTTGCCGTGGGATGACCACGGGCAGGGTGGCAGGAGATCCCCATGGGTGTGGGGGTCTCCCATGGGTGCTGGGAAGTTTGGGGGTCCCGGGGAGGTTTTGGGGGTGCGGGGCAGGTTTTGGGGTGCGGGGGCAGGTTTTGGGGTGCAGGGGCGCCCCGATACCTTGGTGGGCCCGTTGCCGTGGATGACCACGGGCAAGGTGGCAGGAGATCCCCATGGGTGTGTGGGGGTCCCATGGGTGCTGGGGGGTCGTGGGAGGTTTGGGGTCCCGGGGGAGGTTTTGGGGGTCCCGGGGGAGGTTTTGGGGTGCGGGGGCAGGTTTTGGGGTGCGGGGGCCCCCCGATACCTTGGTGGGCCCGTTGCCGTGGATGACCACGGGCAGGGTGTCGTAGGCCACGTTGCGGGCGCGCACCCGTCCCGGCTCGAACTTCAGGACGACCTCGTCTTGGGTGGGGGGGGGTGGGGGGGGGAAAGGTGACTTTGGGGGGGGCCCCGAGGGGCACCCCAGGGGTCCTCGCGCCTCCCCTCCCCCCCCAGGGTCCCCCCTATATTTCAGGACCCCCCCAGCACCGAGACCCCCCCCATGTGCCCCCCATTTCAGGGTCTACCCTAATGCCCCCCCCAAGTCCCCCCCATTTTAGGGTCCCCCAGGGTCCCCCCCCATTTCAGGGTCCCCCCCAGCACCGAGACCCCCCCATGTCCCCCCCCCAATGTCCCCCCTATTTCAGGGTCCCCCTAAAGCCCCCCCCATGGCCCCCCATTTCAGGGTCTCCCCAGCACCGAGACCCCCCCATGTCCCCCCCAGTGTCCCCCCTATTTCATCTATTTCAGGGTCCCCCCTAAAGCCCCCCCCCAATGGCCCCCCCATTTTAGGGACCCCCCCAGCACCAAGACCCCCCCATGTCCCCCCCATTTCAGGGTCCCCCCTAATGCCCCCCTCAATGCCCCCCCCCCATTTCAGGGTCCCCCCCCCAGCACCGAGACCCCCCCATGTCCCCCCCCTCAGTGTCCCCCCCCATTCTAGGGTCCCCCCCCGATGTTCCCCCCCCCCCGTGTTTTTGGGGACCCCCCCGGCCCCCCCCCCGCTCACCGATGGCCCCGTTGAGGTTTTGGAAGATTTGGGAGCGATGGTCCAGCGCCAGCCCCAGCTCCGCCTGCGCCACGGCCGTCAGGGGGGCCCCTGGGTGCCGGGGGGGTCCCCAAGGGTCCCCAGGGGGCTGGGGGGGTCCCCCAAGGGTCCCCAGGGGGCCGGGGGGGACAAAAGTGTCCCTAGGGGGGGCAAAAGGGGCCTGGGGGCATCCTGGAAGGGTGCTGGGGGCTCCCCAGGGGGTCTGGAGGGTCCTCAGGGTGCTGGGGGGGGGGGAAAGGGGGTCCCTAGGGTTTTTGGGGGGTCCCAAGGGTCCCCAGGGTTTTGGGGGGGCCCCAAGGGTCCCCAGGGTGCTGGGGGGGGGGCAAAGGGGGGTCCAGAGCACCCTAGGAGGGTGCTAGGAGGTCCCCAGGGAGGTCCAGGGAAGTCTCTGGAGGGTCTCCAGGGTGTTGGGGGGGCCTGGAAGGTCCCCTGGGGGTTGGGGGGTCCTGAGGGTTTTGGGGGGCCTGGGGGGGGTCAGGGAGATTTGGGGGGGGGTTGGGGGTCCCCGGGGTCCCCCTCACCCAGAGCTGGGGGTCAAGGGAGCTGAAGTATGGGGGGATTTGGGTGCTCTCCAAGGAGTTGGGTGACCAAGAGAAGGTTTGGAGGACCACCATGAGTTCTTGGGGGGACCAGGGGGTTTTGGGGTGCCCAAGGGGGCTCAGAAAGTTTTGGGGTGCCCGGAGGGGATCAGGGAGATTTGGGGGGTCCCTAGGGTCCCCCTCACCCAGAGCCGGGGTCAAGGGAGCTGCGGTATGGGGGGATTTGGGTGCTCTCCAGAGAGTTGGGTGACCAAGAGAAGGTTTGGAGAACCACCATGAGCACTTGGGGGGACCAGGGGGTTTTGGGGTACCCGGGGGGGGGTCAGGGAGATTTGGGGGGCCCCCAGGGGTCCCCTCCTCACCCGGAGCTGGGGGTCGAGGTAGAGACGGGTGTAGAAGAGCTGGTCGTCGTCATCGTCCCGGTACTTCCAGAGCTCGACGAGCCGGGCGACGGCCGGGGCGAAGCCGATGAAGCCTGCGGCGGGGCGTCAGGGGCACCCGAAACTGGGGGCACCCCAAAACCGAGCACCCACCCTGGGGGCACCCCCAGACCCGGATACCCACCCCTGGGGCACCCACAGAGCCCGACACGCGAGCTGGGGCATCTCCAGAGCTGGACGTCCACCTCCAGGCACCCGCAAAACGGGACAACCAGGACAGGAGCACCCCAAAATGGGCACCCACCCTGGGGGCACCTCCAGACCCAGACACCCACCCCCCAAAGCACCCCAAAACCAGGGGCAACCATGACAGAGAACCCCAACAGTAGGGATCCTCCAACCCTGGACTACCCCAGAACCAGGGTCTCCCACCCAGAAGCACCCCAAAACCTGCTTCTCCACCCCAGGAGCACCACAAAACCAAGGTCTCCCACCCCAAAACACCCCAAAACCAGGTTCTTCCACCCAGAAGCACCCCAAAACCACATTCTCCCACCCCAAAACACCCCAAAACCAGGCTCTCCAACCCTGGACCACCCCAAAACTAGGTTCTCCAACCCAGGAGCACCTCAAAACCTGCTTCTCCAACCCAGGAGCACCCCAAAACCAAGGTCTTCCACCCCAAAACACCCCAAAACCAGGTTCTCCAACCCTGGACTACCCCAAAACCAGGGTCTCCCACGCCGAAGCACCCCAAAACCTGCTTCTCCACCCCAAGAGCACCCCAAAACCAAGGTCTCCCACCCCAAAACACCCCAAAAACAGGTTCTTCCACCCAGAAGCACCCAAAACCAGGTTCTCCAACCCTGGACTACCTCAAAACCAGGTTCTCCAACCCAGGAGCACCCCAAAACCAAGACTCCCACCCCCAAACACCCAAAAACAGGTTCTTCCACCCAGAAGCACCCAAAACCACGTTCTCCCACCCCAAAACACCCCCAAAACCAGGTTTCCAACCCTGGACTACCTCAAAACCAAGGTCTCCCACCCAGAAGCACCCCAAAACCAAGGTCTCCCACCCCCAAACACCCCAAAAACAGGTTCTTCCACCCAGAAGCACCCCAAAACCACGTTCTCCAACCCTAGACTACCTCAAAACCAGGTTCTCCCACCCAGAAGCACCCCAAAACCAGGGTCTCCAACCACAAACTTCACTGAACCTCCACCGCCCAGGTTCCCCCTCCCCTTGGGTGCCCTCCCCGGGCAGGGGGACACCCCGGGGACCCCCCCCCCCGGGACGCACCCCCGGAGTTGAGGTAGCGCTTGCCGGTCCCGGCGGGCGGATAGGCCTCGGCCAGGCTCCACTCGGGCCAGCAGAAGGCCTCGGCCGAGAAGAGCACCCGGCGCACCCGACGCCCCGAATTTGGCCAGCAGCTCGCGGGGGCCCCCGGCGAACACCACGTCGTAGCTGCGGGGACACCCCGAAACGGGTCGGTCACCTCCGCGGGTCCCGAGGGCACCCAAAGGTGCCCCAGGGACCTCATCACGCCCTCCCCAAAGCCTTATTAAGCCCAGAGCACCCAAAGGTTCTCTGGTCGCCCCCAGGATCTTCTGCCCACCCCATGGTCAAACGTTCCTCCGAGAGCACCCAAGGGTCCCCCAACATCCACCAGGACCCTTCACCCACCACAGGGTCTCCTGACTTCTCAAGAGCACCCAAGGGTCCCCCAACATCCACCACGACCCTCCACCCACCACAGGGTCTCCTGACCCCCACCAAAAGCACCCAAGGGTCCCCCAACACCACCACGACCCTCCACCCACCACAAGGTCTCCTGCTCCCCACCAAGAGCACCCAAGAATCCCCCAACACTCACCAGGACTCTCCACCCACCAAAGGGTCTCCTGTCCCACCAGAGCACCCAAGGGTCCCCAACACCCACCACGACCCTCCACCCACCTCAAGGTCTCCTGACTCCACCCAGAGCACCCAAGGGTCCCCCAACACCCACCACGACCCTCCACCCACCACAGGGTCTCCTGTCCCACCCAGAGCACCCAAGGGTCCCCCAACACCCCACCACGACCCTCCACCACCACAGGGTCTCCTGTCCCACCCAGAGCACCCAAGGGTCCCCCAACACCCACCACGACCCTCCACCCACCTCAAGGTCTCCTGACTCCCACCCAGAGCACCCAAGGGTCCCCCAACACCCACCAGGACCCTCCACCCACCACAGGGTCTCCTGTCCCACCCAGAGCACCCAAGGGTCCCCCAACACTCACCAAGACCCTCCAACCACCACAGGGTCTCCTGACCCCCACCCAGAGCACCCAAGGGGTCCCCCAACACCCACCACGACCCTCCACCCACCACAGGGTCTCCTGACCCCCACCCAGAGCACCCAAGGGTCCCCCAACATCCACCGGGACCCTCCACCCACCACAGGTCTCCTGTCCCACCCAGAGCACCCAAGGGTTCCCCAACATCCACCAGGATCCTCCACCCATACCAGGATCTTCTATCCCCCCAAGAGCACCCAACGGTCCCCCAACACCCACCAGGACCCTCCACCCACCACAGGATCTCCTGTCCCACCCAGAGCACCCAAGGGTCCCCCAACACCCACCACGACCCTCCACCCACCTCAAGGTCTCCTGACTCCCACCAAGAGCCCCCAAGGGTCCCCCAACACCCACCACGACCCTCCACCCACCTCAAGGTCTCCTGACTCCCACCAAGAGCACCCAAGGGTCCCCCAACACCCACCACGACCCTCCACCCACTACAGGGTCTCCTGACTCCTCAAGAGCACCCAAGGGTCCCCCAACACCCACCACGACCCTCCACCCACCACAGGGTCTCCTGACCGCCACCCAGAGCACCCAAGGGTCCCCCAACACCCACCAGGACCCTTCACCCACCACAGGGTCTCCTGTCCCACCAAGAGCACCCAGGGATCTCCCAACACCCACCAGGACCCTTCACCCACCACAGGGTCTCCTGTCCCACCCAGAGCACCCAAGGGTCCCCCAACATCCACCAGGATCCTCCACCCATACCAGGATCTTCTATCCCCCCAAGAGCACCCAAAGGTCCCCCAACACCCACCAGAGACCCTCCACCCACCACAAGGTCTCCTGATCCCCACCAAGAGCACCCAAGGGTCCCCCAACATCCACCAGGACCCTTCACCCACCACAAGATCTCCTGATTCCTCAAGAGCCCCCAAGGGTCCCCCAACACCCCCACGACCCTCCACCCACCACAAGATCTCCTGTCCCACCCAGAGCACCCAAGGGTCCCCCCACATCCACCAAGATCCTCCACCCATACCAGGATCTTCTATCCCCCCAAAAGCACCCAAGGGTCCCCCAACACCCACCAGGACCCTTCACCCACCACAAGGTCTTCTGTCCCACCCAGAGCACCCAAGGGTCCCCCCACATCCACCAGGATTCTCCACCCACCACAAGGTTTCCTGATCCCCACCAAGAGCACCCAAGGGTCCCCAACACCCACCAGACTCTCCACCCACCACAGGGTCTCCTGCTCCCCACCAAGAGCACCCAAGGGTCCCCCAACATCCACCAGGGACCCTTCACCCACCACAAGATCTCCTGATTCCTCAAGAGCCCCCAAGGGTCCCCCACCACCCACCATGACTCTCCACCCACCTCAAGGTCTCCTGACCGCCACCAAGAGCACCCATGGGTTCCTCCAGGCTCCTGTGTCCCCACCGCGGCCCCGGTCTCCCCCCGCCACGTCCCCGTGTCCCCCCCCCGCCGTGTCCCCGACACCCACCTGTCCACGAAGAGCACCACGAGGTCCTTCTGGGCGCCCAGGGGGGCCATGGCGGCCTTGAGCCACCGCACCTTCTGGCCCCCGCCCACGGTGTGGGCCACGTCCCCCCCCCGCCACGCCTGGCCCAGGCCCAGCGTCTGCGGGGACACGGGGGACGGGGACACACACGTCACCTCTGTGGCCACGTCACCCCCCCCTGCCACACCTGGTCCGGCCTGGGGACACGTCACCCTTGTGGCCATGTCACCCCCATGGTCAGGCCAAGACCCAGGGTCTCCGAGAACACAGTAGGACGTGAGGGGACACGAGGGGACACGAGGGGACACAGGGGGGACGTGGCCACCCCATACCACGGCCACGTCACCCCCGTGGTCACCCCAGCCGCGAGGGCTGTGGGGACACGGCCATGTCACCCCTGTGACCGGGCTGGACCCAGGGTCTCCGAGGACATGGGGGGAGACACGAGGGAACATGGGGGGACGGGGCCACCCATGCCATGGCCACGTCACCCCTGTGGCCACCCCAGCTGCAGGGGCCATGGGACACGAGGGGACATGACACGTCACCCCGGTAGCCGAGGAGCTCCCAGGGTCTCCGAGGACACGAGGGGACACAGGGGGGACACGGGGGGACACGAAGGGATGCAGGGGGACACAGGGGACATGGGGGGGACATGGGGGGACACAGGGGGGACGTGGCCACCCCACGCCACGGCCACATCCCCCCCCGTGGCCAGCCCAGCCCCAGGGTCCTCCGAGGACACGAGGGAACACAGGGGGGACACAGGGAGATGCAGGGGGACACAAGGGGATGTGGCGGGACATGGGAGGACACGGGGGGGTGGGGGGACACGGGGGGGACACAGGGGGACACAGAGGGACATGGGGGGGGACATAGGGGGACATGAGGGACATGGCCACCCCACGCCACGGCCACATCCCCCCCCGCGGCCAGCCCAGTCCCAGGGTCTCCAAGAACATGGGGGGACACAGGGGGGACACAAGGGGACATGGGGGGACACAGGGGGACACAGGGGGACATGGGGGGGACATAGGGAGACACACAGGGGGAACGTGGCCACCCCACGCCACGGCCACGTCCCCCCCCCGTGGCCACCCCAGCCCCAGGGTCTCCGAGGACACGAGGGGACACGGGGGGACATGAAGGGACGCAGGGGGACACAGGGGGACGTGAGGGGACACGGGGGGGGACGCAGGGGGACACAGGGGGACATGGAGGGACACGGGGGGGGGGACACGGGGGGGGCCGCCACCTGCACGGTGTAGTTGAAGTGCCGGGCGGAGCGCAGGAAGCGCTCGTAGCCCTCGGTGGCCTCCGTGGCCACCGTCACCACCAGCAGCTTCTCTGGGACAGGGGGGGACAAAGGGGGGGGGGGGGACAGTGAGCGCCCGGACGCCTGGGCCCCCCCCCCGGACGCCTGGGCCCCCCTCCCCCCCCCCCAGGGAGCAGCCTCGGGGGGGGGGGGTCATCGCAGGGTGACCCCAAACTGCCCCCCAGGACCCCTCAGTGTCCCCCCCCCTCACCGGTGACCCCCGACCCCTGCAGTGACCCCCCTCCCAGTTCCCCCCCACCGGTGACCCCTGACCTCTTGGGTGACCTCTGACCCCCCCGTCTCTTCCCTCCCTCCCCCCTCCCGGTGACCCCCGACCCCCTCCCACGTGACCCCTGACCCCTCCCGGTGACCCCTGACCCCCTCCGTGACCCCTGACCCCCTCCATCTCTCCCTCCCACGTGACCCCTGACCCCTCCCGGTGACCCCTGACCCCCTCTGTGACCCCTGACCCCCCTCCATCTCTCCCTCCCACGTGACCCCCAGCCCACCCTGGTGACCCCTGACCCCCTCCGTGACCCCTGACCCCCCTTGTGACCCCTGACCCCCCCGGCCTCTCCCCCTCCGGTGACCTCCGACCCCTACCGGTGACCCCTGACTCCCTCCGTGACCCCGACCCCTCTTGTGACCCTTGACCCCCCGGCCTCTCCCCCTCCTGACCCCGACCCCTCCCGGTGAACCCTGATCCTCCTCCATGATCTCCGACCCTCCCGGTGACCCCTGACCCCTTCCCCGTGACCCTTGACCCCCCCGGTGACCCCTGACCCTCCCGGTGCCGCCCCGGAACTCACCGGGGCTGAGCGCTGGGACTCGGCGGCGGCGGCGACCGGCGGCGGCGCAGCAGCAGCAGAGCGGAGGAGGAGCAGGAGGGCGGCGGGCAGCGCCCGGGGCCATGGCGGGACCGAGACCGAGACCGAGACCGGGACCGGGACCGGGACGGCGACCGCCACCGCGCACCACGCACCGCTCCGCCGCTGCGGCGCCCGCCCACGCGGGGGGCACCGCCCGCCGCCCAATCCGCGCCCTCCGCCACGCCCCCTCCGCCGGCGGGCGGCCAATCCGCGCCGGCGGGGCGGGGCTTCGCGCCCGCCGCTGCCACGTTGCCAAGGCCTCAGGGGCGGGGAAGGGGGGGGGCGCCTCGGGGGGGCGTGGCCGGAGGGTCGGGGGGGCGTGGCCGGAGGGGGCGTGGCTTGCGGGGGCCGGAAGCGGCGGGCGCCGCACCCGAAATGGCGGAAGCGTGGTCGCCGCGCGCGAGATGGCGGCGGCGACGGGTGAGGGCGGAAGCGGCGGCGGGTGAGGGCGGAAGCGGCGGCGGAAGCGGCGTCGCCCGCTCGGGGCGGGGCCTGAGCGCGGCGGGGCAACATGGTGGAGAAGAAGGTGTCAGGTAGTGGCGGCGCCGGGCTCGGGGCTGCGCCGGGGCCTGGGGGGCGGTTTTGGGGGGGGGTTGTCGCGGTTTTGGGGGTGCCGGTTTGGGGAGGGTCGCGGTTTTGGGGTCATGTTTTGGGGGCCCCGGTTTTGAGGTGCGGATTTGGGGAGGGGGGTCTCCCGGTTTTGGGGGGGGTCCTGTTTTGGGGTCGGTCCCGCTTTTGGGGTCCTGTTTTGGGGGTCCCGGTTTTGAGGTGCGGATTTTTGGGGGGTCCCGGTTTTGGGGGGTCCCCGGTTTTGGGGGGGTCCCAGTTTTGGTGGGTCGGTCCTGCTTTTGGGGTCCTGTTTTGGGGGTCCCGGTTTTGAGGTGCCGGTTTGGGGGCTCCGTTTTTGGGGTGTCGGTTTGGGGGTCGGGATACAGCAGTCCCGGTTTGGGGGGTCCCGGGTTTTGGGGGTCCCGGGTTTGGGGGTGCCGGATTAGGGGGTTCTCGATTTGGCAATGTAGGTTTGGGGGCTCTCAATTTGGAGGTGCTGCTTTGGGGGTCCCCATTTCGGGGTGCAGTTTTGGGGGTCCCTATTTGGGGTCCCCATTTCGGGGTGCAGATTTGGGGTCCCCATTTCGGGGTGCACTTTTGGGGTCCCCCATTTTGGGGTGCCCATTTTCGGGGTGCCCTCACCCAGGCCGGTGCCCGGAGGCGGCGCAGCGGCGGGTGCTCGACCGGGCGACGCGGCAGCAGCGTCTCAACCACTCGGGGGGCAGATTTTGGGGTCCCTTTTTCGGGGTGCAGATTTTGGGGGTGCACTTTTGGGGTCCCCCATTTTGGGGTGCCCATTTTCGGGGGTGCCCTCACCCAGGCCGGTGCCCGGAGGCGGCGCAGCGGCGGGTGCTCGACCGGGCGACGTGGCAGCAGCGTCTCGACCGCTCGGGGGGCAGATTTTGGGGTCCCTTTTTCGGGGTGCAGATTTTGGGGGTGCACTTTTGGGGTCCCCCATTTTGGGGTACCCATTTCCGGGGTGCCCTCGCCCAGGCCGGTGCCCGGAGGCGGCGCAGCGGCGGGTGCTCGACCGGGCGACGTGGCAGCAGTGTCTCAACCGCTCGGGGGGGCAGATTTTGGGGTCCCTTTTTCGGGGTGCAGATTTTGGGGGTGCACTTTGGGGTCCCCCATTTTGGGGTGCCCATTTCGGGGGTGCCCTCGCCCAGGCCGGTGCCCGGAGGCGGCGCAGCGGCGGAGTGCTCGACCGGGCGACGCGGCAGCAGCGCCTCGACCACTCGGGGGGCAGATTTTGGGGTCCCTTTTTTCGGGGTGCAGATTTTGGGGGTGCACTTTTGGGGTCCCCCATTTTGGGGTGCCCATTTCCGGGGTGCCCTCGCCCAGGCCGGTGCCCGGAGGCGGCGCAGCGGCGGGTGCTCGACCGGGCGACGCGGCAGCGGCGTCTCAACCGCCAGCTCGAGGCCCTGGAGAACGACAATTTCGGCGACGACCCCCAGGCCGGGCTGCCGCGACCCGGCAAGCGGCTGCCCAACTTCGCCGACACCGCCGAGACAGGTGCCGGACGCCTGGGCCCCCTTTTTGGGGGGCAGGGGGGGGTCCCCGGACTCCTGGCTCCCCGGTTTGGGGGTCCCCGGATGCCTGGATTCCCGGTTTGAGGGGGATTTGGGGGTCCCTGGATGCCTGGATTCCCGATTTGAGGGGGGGGGGTTGGGGGTCCCTGGATGCCTGGGCCCCTTTTTGGGGGGGCGGGGGGGGTCCCCGGACTCCTGGCTCCCGGTTTGGGGGTCCTGGATACCTGGATTCCCAGTTTGAGAAGGATTTGGGGGTCCCTGGATGCCTGGATTCCTATTTGAGGGGGATTTGGGGATCCTTGGATGCCTGAATTCCCGGTTTGAGGGGGGTTTTGGGGGTCCCTGGGTGCCTGGGCCCCTTTGGGGGGGGGTGCCGGACGCCTGGGCCCTTTTTGGGGGGGCAGGGGGGGTCCCCGGATGCCTGGATTCCCGGTTTGAGGGGGATTTGGGGGTCCCTGGATGCCTGAATTCCCGATTTGAGGGGGGTTTTGGGGTCCCCGGATGCCTGGATTCCCGATTTGAGGGGGGTTTGGGGGTCCCTGGATGCCTGGGCCCCTTTGGGGGGGGGTGCCGGACGCCTGGGCCCCTTTTTGGGGGGATGGGGAAGAGTCCCTGGATGCCTGGATTCCCAGTTCGGGGGTCCCCGGATGCCTGGATTCCCGGTTTGAGGGGGATTTGGGGGTCCCTGGATGCCTGGATTCCCGATTTGAGGGGGGGGTTGGGGGTCCCTGGATGCCTGAATTCCCGATTTGAGGGGGGTTTGGGGGTCCCTGGATGCCTGGGCCCCTTTGGGGGGGGTGCCAGACGCCTGGGCCCCTTTTTGGGGGGGCAGGGGGGGTCCCGGATGCCTGGATTCCCGGTTTGAGGGGATTTGGGGGTCCCTGGATGCCTGAATTCCCGATTTGAGGGGGGTTTGGGGGTCCCTGGATGCCTGGGCCCCTTTGGGGGGGGGGTGCCGGATGCCGGGGCCCCTTTTTGGGGGGGCGGGGGAGGGTCCCCAGATGCCTGGATTCCCAGTTTGAGAAGGATTTGGGGGTCCTGGATGCCTGAATTCCCGATTTGAGGGGAGTTTTGGGGGTCCTGGGCGCCTGGGCCCCTTTGGGGGGGGGTGCCAGACACCTGGGCCCCTTTTTGGGGGGCAGGGGGGGTCCCCGGATGCCTGGATTCCTGGTTTGAGGGGGATTTGGGGGTCCCTGGATGCCTGAATTCCCGATTTGAGGGGAGTTTTGGGGGTCCCTGGATGCCTGGGCCCCTTTGGGGGGGGTGCCGGACGCCTGGGCCCCTTTTTGGGGGATGGGGAGAGTCCCCGGATGCCTGGATTCCCGGTTTGGGGGTCCCCGGATGCCTGGATTCCCGGTTTGAGGGGGGTTTTAGGATCCCTGGATGCCTGAAATCCCGGTTTGAGGGGGGTTTGGGGGTCCCTGGATGCCTGGGACCTTTGGGGGGGGGTGCCGGACGCCTGGGCCCCTTTTGGGGGGGCGGGGGGGGTCCCCGGATGCCTGGCTCCCCGGTTTGGGGGTCCCCGGATGCCTGGATTCCCGGTTTGAGAGGGATTTGGGGGTTCCTGGACGCCTGGGCCCCTTTTGGGGGGGATTTTGGGGGTCCCCGGACACCTGGGTCCCTGGTTTGGGGGGGGTTTGGGGGGGTCCCCGGACACCTGGGCCCCCCAACACGGACAGCGAGCGGTGGCACCTGCCTTCCTGCCTCCCTCGGGGATGGGTGAGGGGTTGGGGGTCTCCCCCTTCTCCCCGGCCACCTGGGGGGCCCCGAGCGGGGCGGGGGGGGGGTTGGGGGGGTTCCCCGGACGCCTGGGCCCTTTGTGGGGGGGTTCCCGGACGCCTGGGCCCCACGGGGGGTGCTGGCGTCGGCAGGGAAGAAGAAGAAGAAGACGAGGGGCGACCACTTCAAGCTGCGCTTCCGCAAGAACTTCCAGGCGCTGCTCGAGGAGCAGGTGGGGGGCGCGGGGGGGCGCCGGGGGGGACTTTGGGGTCTGGGGGACACTGGGGGGGCAGCTGGGGTCCCTGTGGGGCAGCTGGAGGGATATTAGGGCCTGGGGGGGGCATTGGGGGGGAAGCTAGGGTCCCCCTGGGGCAACTAGGGGGACGCTGGGGGGGACTTTGGGGTCTGGGGGGCAGCTGGGGGGACATTGGGGGGGACTTTGGGGTCCCCGTGGGGCAGCTGGGGGGACACTGGGGGCTGGGGGGACACTGGGGGGAACTTTGGGGTCCCCATGGGGTGGATTTTGGGGCGCCGCGGTGGCACTTTCGCTGCCTCTTGCTGCCGTTTTGCTGCCTCCTGCTGCCGTTTCGCTGCCTCCCGCTGCCGTTTCAGGGCCGATTTTAGCGGCAGGATGGGGGGGGGCAGATTTTGGGGCGCCAGGGGGACAATTTTGGGGGGACTCCCCGGGGTGGATTTTGGGGCTCCCTGGGGCAGATTTTGGGGCACCACAGTGGCACTTTTGCTGCCTCCCGCTGCCGTTTCGCTGCCTCCCGCTGCCGTTTTGCTGCCTCCCGCTGCCATTTCAGGGCCGATTTTAGTGGTGGGACGGGGGGGGGGACAGATTTTGGGGTACAGCTGGGGGGATAATTTTGGGGGGTCTCCCAGGGACAGATTTTGGGGCTCCCTGGGACAGATTTTGGGGCACCACGGTGGCACTTTCGCTGCCTCCAGCTGCCGTTTCGCTGCCTCCCGCTGCCGTTTCAGGGCCGATTTTAGCAGCGGGACAGGGGCAGATTTTGGGGTACAGCTGGAGGGACAATTTTGGGGGTGCTCCCAGGGACAGATTTTGGGGCACCACGGTGGCACTTTTGCTGCCTCCCACTGCCGTTTCGCTGCCTTCTGCTGCCATTTTGCTGCCTCCTGCTGCCGTTTCAGTGCCGATTTTAGCGGCAGGACGGGGGGGACGGACAGATTTTGGGGTACAGCTGGGGGGACAATTTTGGGGGGGCTCCCCAGGGCAGATTTGGGAGCTCCCCGGGGCAGATTTTGGGGCACCACGGTGGCACTTCTGCTGCCTCCCACTGCCGTTTCGCTGCCTCCTGCTGCCATTTCCCTGCCTCTTGCTGCCGTTTCAGGGCCGATTTTAGCGGCAGGACGGGGGCAGATTTTGGGGCACCAGGGGGACAATTTTGGGGGGGCTCCCCAGGGCAGATTTGGGGGCTCCCCAGGATGGATTTTGGGGCTCCCAGGGCAGATTTTGGGGCGCCGCGGTGGCCGTTTTGCTGCCTTTTGCTGCCATTTCAGTGCCGATTTTAGCGGTGGGACAGGGGCAGATTTTGGGGTGCCGGGGGGACGATTTTGGGGGGGATCCCCAGGGAGATTTTGGGGCTCCCCGGGGTGGATTTTGGGGCTCCCCAGGGTGGATTTTGGGGCTCCCCGGGGCAGATTTTGGGGCACCACGGTGGTACTTTTGCTGCCTCCCGCTGCCGTTTCGCTGCCTCCCGCTGCCGTTTTGCTGCCTCCCGCTGCCATTTCAGGGCCGATTTTAGTGGTGGGACGGGGGGGGGGACAGATTTTGGGGTACAGCTGGGGGGATAATTTTGGGGGGTCTCCCAGGGACAGATTTTGGGGCTCCCTGGGACAGATTTTGGGGCACCACGGTGGCACTTTCGCTGCCTCCAGCTGCCGTTTCAGGGCCGATTTTAGCAGCGGGACGGGGGCAGATTTTGGGGTACAGCTGGGGGGACAATTTTGGGGGTGCTCCCAGGGACAGATTTTGGGGCACCACGGTGGCACTTTTGCTGCCTCCCACTGCCGTTTCGCTGCCTTCTGCTGCCATTTTGCTGCCTCCTGCTGCCGTTTCAGTGCCGATTTTAGCGGCAGGACGGGGGGGGGGACAGATTTTGGGGTACAGCTGGGGGGACAATTTTGGGGGGGCTCCCCAGGGCAGATTTGGGAGCTCCCTGGGGCAGATTTTGGGGCACCACGGTGGCACTTCTGCTGCCTCCCACTGCCGTTTCGCTGCCTCCTGCTGCCATTTCCTTGCTTCTTGCTGCCGTTTCAGGGCCGATTTTAGCGGCAGGACGGGGGCAGATTTTGGGGCACCAGGGGGACAATTTTGGGGGGGCTCCCCAGGGCAGATTTGGGGGCTCCCCAGGATGGATTTTGGGGCTCCCAGGGCAGATTTTGGGGCGCCGCGGTGGCCGTTTTGCTGCCTCTTGCTGCCATTTCAGTGCCGATTTTAGCGGTGGGACAGGGGCAGATTTTGGGGTGCCGGGGGGACGATTTTGGGAGGGATCCCCAGGGAGATTTTGGGGCTCCCCGGGGTGGATTTTGGGGCTCCCCAGGGTGGATTTTGGGGCTCCCCGGGGCAGATTTTGGGGCACCACGGTGGCACTTTTGCTGCCTCCCGCTGCCGTTTCGCTGCCTCCAGCTGCCGTTTTGCTGCCTCCCGCTGCCGTTTCAGGGCCAATTTTAGCGACGGGATGGGGGGGGCAGATTTTGGGGTACAGCTGGGGGGACAATTTTGGGGGGACTCCCCGGGACAGATTTTGAGGCTCCCCGGGGCAGATTTTGGGGCACCACGGTGGCACTTTTGCTGCCTCCTGCTGCCGTTTTGTTGCCTTCTGCTGCCGTTTCGCTGCCTCCCGCTGCCGTTTCAGTGCCGATTTTAGCGGGACGAGGGCCGATTTTTGGGGTGCAGCTGGGGGGGGGCACAGTTTTGGGGGCGCAGCAACACTGAGGATATCGGGGGGCCCCCGCAGAACCTGAGCGGGGCCGAGGGCCCCAACTACGTGTCGGCGTGCGCGGCCCCCTCGCGCCGGCCCCAGCGGCACTTCTGCGCCGTCTGCGGCTTCCCCTCTGCCTACACCTGCGTCTGCTGCGGCGCCCGCTACTGCTCCGGCCGCTGCCTCGCCACCCACCAGGACACCCGGTACCCGCGGGGGGGGGACACTGGGGGACGTGGGGACATGGGGGGGACGTGGGGACACTGGGGGGACGTGGGGGGACGTGGGGGAACAGGGGGCTCGGGGATGCGGGGGGACACGGGGACACCAAAGGGGGATGGGGACACGGGGCTGGGCACCCACCAGGACACCCGGTACCCGGGGGGGGACAAGGGGACGCTGGGGGATGTGGGGACATCAGGGGGATGTGGGGGAACAGGGGGCTTGGGGATGCGGGGGGACACGGGGGGACACGGGGACACCGAAGGGGGACGGGGACACGGGGCCGGGCACCCACCAGGACACCCGGTACCCGGGGGGGACGACAAGGGGACACCGGGGGGGGATGCGGGGACACTGGGGGGATGTGGGGGAACAGAGTGCTCGGGGATGTGGGGGGACATGGGGACACCAAGGGGGGACAGGGACACGGGGCTGGGCACCCACCAGGACACCCGGTACCGGAGGGGGGACACAGGGGGACGTGGGGACACCAGAGGGACATGGGGGAACAGGGGACTCGGGGATGCAGGGAGACCTGGGGACATGGGGACACTGCGGGGGGGGGGGACAGGGACATGGGTTTGGGTACCCACCAGGACACCTGGTACCTGGGGGACACAGGGGGACAGCAGGACACCCAGGGACATGGGGACACGGGGATGGGGCCCACCAGAACCTGCAGAACAGGGGACAGACGGACGTGGGGCCGGGGGACGTGGGGACGTGGGGACATGGACACGGGGGGGCGGTGGCCTTGGGGACTCGCTCTGACCTCCGTCCCGTCCCCGCAGGTGCCTGAAGTGGACGGTGTGACGGGGACGCCGCTGCCACCGCCGGCGGGGCCAGGTCCCCCCGTGGCCCCCCATGTCCCCAGGGGTGTCCACACGCGTGGCCCCCCGTGTCCCCCCACGTGTCTCTCCATAGATGTCCCCACGCATCTTCTCCTGCGTCCCTAGAGGTGGCCCCATGGGTGTCCTCCTGTGTCCCTACATGTCTCTCCATGGATGTCCCCATGGGTGTCCCCACACGTCCCCATGGATGTCCCCATGCGTGTTCTCCCACGTCCCCACGTGTCCCCCCACGTGTCCATGAATGTCCCCACGTATCTTCTCCTGTGTCCCTAGAGGTGGCCCCATGGGTGTCCTCCTGTGTCCCCCCGTGTCTCTCCATGGATGTCCCCATGGGTGTCCCCACACGGCCCCATGGGTGTCCCCATGCGTGTTCTCCCACGTCCCCACGTGTCCCCCCACATGTGTCCATGAATGTCCCCACGTATCTTCTCCTGCGTCCCTAGAGGTGGCCCCATGGGTGTCCTCCTGTGTCCCCCCGTGTCTCTCCATGGATGTCCCCATGGGTGTCCCCACACGGCCCCATGGGTGTCCCCATGCGTGTTCTCCCACGTCCCCACGTGTCCCCCCACGTGTCCATGAATGTCCCCACGTATCTTCTCCTGTGTCCCTAGGGGTGGCCCCATGGGTGTCCTCCTGTGTCCCCCTGTGTCTCTCCACGGATGTCCCCATGGGTGTCCCCACGCGTCTTCTCCCATGTCCCCACGTGTCCCCCCATGTGTCTCCATAGATGTCCCCATGCATCTTCTCCTGTGTCCCCATGGGTGTCCCCAAGGATGTCCCCATCCATCCCCTCCCGTGTCCCCACACGTGTCCCCAAGGTTGTCACCATGTCCCCCCATGTCCCATGTTCCTGCCCATCCCATGTCCCCACACGTGTCCCCCCCACGTCCCATGTCCCCATGTGTCCCCACACGTGTCCCCACACGGGTCCCCGTCCCCGCGTGACGCCCACCTGGCCCTGGCCCCCCTCCCTCCCCCGCAGGGGCCCAGGCGTCCGGGCGACTCCTGCCCCCACGTGGCACCTCAACAACTCTTTATTAAAGGCTCCGCCCCCTCCCGTGGCCCGGCTCCCCATTGGCTGGGAGGGGAAAGGCGTGGCTCAGCTCCCATTGGTCAGTATGTGTCTCGGGGGGGTGGAGCCTCCGTGGGGTGCTGTGGGGAGGGGGGGGAAGGGGGACACGGGAGGGGACACGCGGCCGTGGGGCAGGGTTGGCCGTGGGTCTGGCCGTGGGGCAGGTGGCCGTGGGGCAGGGTTGGCCGTGGGTCTGTCTGTGGGTCCGTCCGTGGGTCAGGGCTTGCTGTGGGTCCATCTGTCGGTCCATCCATGCGTCGTGGCTCGCCGTGGGGCAGCCGTGGCTCCGTCCGTGGGTCTGTCCATGGCTCGGGTCTGTCTGCGGGTCTGTCCGTGGGTCTGTCCCTGGTTCGGGTCTGTCCGTGGGTCTGTCCATGTGTCATGACTTGCTGTGGGGCAGCCCTGATTCCATCCGTGGGTCTGTCTATCGTTCAGGTCCATCCATGGGTCCATCCAGGTGTCCATTCATGTGTCCACCGCGCATGTGTGGGTCAGGGCTCTCCGTGGGTCTGTCCATGGGTGTCTCCATGGGTCTGTCCATGGTTCAGGTGTCTCTGTGGGTCAGGGCTCTCTGTGGGTCTATCCGTGGGTCTGTCCATAGTTCAGGTCCATCCATGGGTCCATCCAGGTGTCCATCCATGTGTTCACCCCACATATGTGGGTCAGGTATCTCTGTGGGTCTCTTCATGGGTCTGTCCATGGGTGTCTCCATGGGTCTCTCCATGGTTCAGGTGTCTCTGTGGGTCAGGGCTCTCCGTGGGTCTGTCTGTGGGTCTGTCCATGGGTGTCTCCATGGGTCTCTCCATGGTTCAGGTGTCTCTGTGGGTCAGGGCTCTCCGTGGGTCTGTCCATGGGTGTCTCCATGGTCTGTCTGTGGGTCTGTCCATGGGTCTGTCCATGGTTCGGGTCTGTCTGTGGGTCAGGGCTCTCTGTGGGTCTGTCCATGGGTGTCTTCATGGGTATCTCCATGGGTCTCTCCATGGGTCTCTCCATAGTCTCTCCATGGTCTTTCCATGGGTGTCTCCATGGGTCTCTCCATGGTTCAGGTCCGTGTGTGGGTCAGGGCTCTCCGTGTGTCTATCCGTGGGTCTGTCCATCGTTCCGGTCCATCCGTGGGTCCAATCCGGGCGTCCCGTCCCCGCCGCCGTGGGTCAAGCCTCGCCGTGGGGGAACCTCAAGCACCACTCGCAGGCGTTGTGGAACATGCGCAGCCACGGCGCCGCCGCCGTGGGGCTCCGGGGCCACCTCGAGGGCCACCAAGGCCACTGCCAGGGCCGCACGGCGCGTTCGGGGTGAGGCATGAGGGCCAGGTGACGGCCGCAGGGCGAGCAGAGCCCCGCGGCGGCGCCCGCCGCCCCGTTGGGGTTCAGCGGGTACTCGGCTGTGGGGCGCCCCTCGTCGTCGGCGTAGCGCAGGGCCACCAGCCCCCCGGCCAGCGCCGCCGCCAGCCCCGACTCCTCCCGGAACTGGAAACGGCCTGGGGTGGGTGGGTGAAGGACACGCGTGGGGTGAGAGCGCCCCAAAAGGTGCCGCCGCTCGACCCGGTGGCGCCCGCCCCGGCACCCCGAAACCCATCCTGGGACCTCCAAGTGAGGTAGGTGGCACCCAAATCCTGTCCCGGCACCCCAGAACCCATCTTGGGACCTCCAAGTGAGGTAGGTGGCACCCAAATCCTGTCCCGGCACCCCGAAACCCATCTTGGGACCTCCAAGTGAGGTAGGTGGCACCCAAATCCTGTCCCGGCACCCCAAAACCCATCTTGGGACCTCCAAGTGAGGTAGGTGGCACCCAAATCCTGTCCCGGCACCCCAAAACCCATCTTGGGACCTCCAAGTGAGGTAGGTGGCACCCAAATCCTGTCCCGGCACCCCAAAACCCATCCTGGGACCTCCAAGTGAGGTAGGTGGCACCCAAATCCTGTCCCGGCACCCCAAAACCCATCTTGGGACCTCCAAGTGAGGTAGGTGGCACCCAAATCCTGTCCTGGCACCCCAAAACCCATCTTGGGACCTCCAAGTGAGGTAGGTGGCACCCAAATCCTGTCCCGGCACTCCAAAATCCATTCTGGGACCTCCAAGTGAGGTAGGTGGCACCCAAATCCTGTCCCAGCACCCCAAAACCCATCCTGGGACCTCCAAGTGAGGTAGGTGGCACCCAAATCCCATCCCGGCACCCCAGAACCCATCCTGGGACCTCCAAGTGAGGTAGGTGGCACCCAAATCCTGTCCCGGCACCCCGAAACCCATCTTGGGACCTCCAAGTGAGGTAGGTGGCACCCAGATCCTGTCCCGGCACCCCAAAATCCATCCTGGGACCTCCAAGTGAGGTAGGTGGCACCCAAATCCTGTCCCAGCACCCCGAAACCCCATCTTGGGACCTCCAGTGAGGTAGGTGGCACCCAAATCCTGTCCCGGCACCCCAAAACCCATCTTGGGACCTCCAAGTGAGGTAGGTGGCACCCAAATCCTGTCCCGGCACCCCAAAACCCATCCTGGGACCTCCAAGTGAGGTAGGTGGCACCCAAATCCTGTCCTGGCACCCCAAAACCCATCCTGGGACCTCCAAGTGAGGTAGGTGGCACCCAGATCCTGTCCCGGCACCCCAAAACCCATCCTGGGACCTCCAAGTGAGGTAGGTGGCACCCAAATCCTGCCCCGGCACCCCAATATCCATCCTGGGACCTCAAAGTGAGCTAGGTGGCTCCCAAAACCCACTCCAGCACCCCAGAACCAGTCTTGGGACCTCCAAGTGAGCCAGGTGGCACCCAAAGCTCACTCCAGCACCCCAAAATCCATCTTGGGACCTCAAAGTGAGCTAGGTGGCACCCGAAGCCCATCCCAGCACCCCAAAACCCATTTTGGGACCTCAAAGTGAGCCAGGTGGCACCCAAAACCCATCTTGGGACCCAAAAGTGATCTAGGTGGCACCCAAAGCTCAGCCCAGCACCCCAAAACCCATCTTGGGACCCAAAAGTGACCCAGGTGGCACCCAAAGCCCATCCCAGCACCCTAAAACCCATCTTGGGACCCAAAAGTGATCTAAGTGGCACCCAAAGGCCACCTCAGCACCCCAAAACCCATCTCGGCACCCCAAAGTGACCCAGGTGGCACCCAAAGCCCATCCCAGCACCCCAAAACCCATCTTGGGACCCAAAAGTGATCTAGGTGGCACCCAAAGCCCATCCCAGCACCCAAAACCCATCTCCGCACCCCAAAGCGAGCCAGGTAGCACCCAAGTCCTACCCAAAATGCCCCCATGACCCACCTTGGTGCCCCAAAAGGACCCAGATTGCACCCAAACCCTCCCAGCACCCCAAAATGCCCCAAATGCTCCCAAGTTGGGCCACCCCCTTCACCGGGGGGGGCGCCCAGCACCCATTCCCAGTGCTCCCAGTGCTCCCAGTGCTCCCAGCGCCCCGGTACCTTCTCCGTGGGCCACCCAGACGCCCAGCACCGACCCGGCCATGCCGCGCAGCATCAGCGCCGGCCCGGCTCCACCCGCACGGTCACGAAGCGGGACTCGAAGCGCCCCGAGACGTTGGGCGCCAGCAGCACCCCGGGGGGGGCCGACCCGCCTGCGGGGAGGGGGGCACCCGTGGGAGAGCCCCCCCCCCCCCCCGATGTGGGGCGCCCCCATATGGGACACCCCCCCACCCCACCCCGCCATGGAGATCTCCATCCATGGGAGACCTTCATCCATGGGAGACCTTCATCCATGGGGCACCCCATCATTGGGGACACCCCCATTGGCCCCCACCACCCATAGGAGACCCCCACCCATGGGAGACCCCCACCCATGGGGTTCCTCATCATTGGGGACCCCCCTGGGACCCCCCCATTGCCATCATCACCCATGGGAGACCTCCATCCATGGGAGACTTTCATCCATGGGAGACCTTCATCCATGGGCACCTCCTTTCCATGGGACACCCCATCATGGGGGACCCCCCAGCTCCTCCCAGCACCTCCCAGCGCCTCCAGTGCCCCCCAGTGCCCCCAGCACCCACCTGGGGGGCCTCGGCCGCGGGGCCCACCCAGCCCAGCAGCGCCAGCAGCTGACACCCGTTGCAGACGCCCAGGCTGAAGGTGTCGGGGCGCCGCCGAAAGGCCTCCAGGGCCCCCCGCGCCCGGGCGTTGAAGGTCACCGCCGCCGCCCAGCCTGGCCCCAAAAGCGCCGGAATTCACCCCAAAATCCACCGCCCCCCCCAACGAACCCCCCCCCCCCGCGATTCTGCCCCTCAATCTGCCCCCCTGGAGGCACCCAAATGTGGCCCTTTTTGGGGTGGTGGGGTGGGGGGTCCCCTGGGGTCATCCGGGTCGTTTGGGGACCCCCCCCCAGGTCTTTTCAGCCCCCCCACCCCGATATCCTCAGGGCCCCCCCCCCTGCCACCCCCAAAATGGGCTGGTTTTGCCCCAAATTCTTAGGGATCCTCCCCAGGGAGAGCCCCGAATCTGCGGGACCCCCCCCCAAATTGTCCCAAAATGGAAAAGGGGGGGGGCAGAGACCCCTAAACCCACCCAGAACCCCCCAAAATCACCCCAAAATGGGGAAAGGGGGGGCAGGAACCCCCTGGGGACCCCCAAACCCACCCAGAACCCCCCCAAATTGCCCCAAAATGGGAAGGGGGGTGCAGGGACCCCTGGGGACACCCAAACCCACCCAGAACCCCCCAAAATCACCCCAAAATGGGAAGTTGGGGGGGTGCAGGGACACCCCCCCCCCCCCCCAAAAATCGCACCCTTGGCCGAGCCCAGGACGTCGGCGTAGGCTGAAGCCCCCGACGAAGACGAGGCCCCGGAAGGCGTCGAGGGTGACGGTCCCCGAGCAGAGGTCCTCCGTGGTGACGTCCCACACCTGGGCGCCCGGACGCCTGGGTCCCTTCCGGCCCGGACGCCTGGGCCCCTCCTGCCTGGGTCCCTCCCGGCCAGATGCCTGGGCCCCTCTTGGCCTGGACACCTGGGTCCCTTCTGCCCTGGACACTTGGGTCCCTCTTGGCCCGGACGCCTGGGTCCCTCCTGGCCCAGATGCCTGGGTCCCTCCCAGCCCGGACACCTGGGTCCCTCCTGACCCGGACACCTGGGTCCCTCTTGGCCCGGACACCTGGGTCCCTTCTGCCCTGGACACCTGGGTCCCTCCTGACCTGGACACCTGGGTCCCTCCAGCCCGGACGCCTGGGTCCCTCCTGTCCCAGACACCTGGGTCCCTTCTGCCCCGGACACCTGGGTCCCTCTTGGCCCGGACACCTGGGTCCCTTCTGCCATGGACACTTGGGTCCCTCTTGGCCCGGACGCCTGGGTCCCTCCTGACCCGGACACCTGGGTCCCTTCTGCCCCGGACACCTGGGTCCCTCCTGACCCAGACACCTGGGTCCCTCTTGGCCCGGACGCCTGGGTCCCTCTTGGCCTGGACGCCTGGGTCCCTCTTGGCTTGGACACCTGGGTCCCTCCCGACCCGGACGCCTGGGTCCCTCTTGGCTTGGACACCTGGGTCCCTCCCAGCCCGGACGCCTGGGTCCCTTCTGCCCCGGACGCCTGGGTCCCTCCCAGCCCGGACGCCTGGGTCCCTCTTGGCCCAGACGCCTGGGTCCCTCCTGTCCTGGACACCTGGGTCCCTCTTGGCCCGGACGCCTGGGTCCCTTCTGCCCCAGACACCTGGGTCCCTCCCAGCCCGGACACCTGGGTCCCTTCTGCCCCGGACGCCTGGGTCCCTCTTGGCTTGGACACCTGGGTCCCTCCTGTCCTGGACACCTGGGTCCCTCCTGTCCCGGACGCCTGGGCCCCTCCCAGCCTGGACACCTGGGTCCCTCTTGGCCCGGACGCCTGGGTCCCTTCTGCCCCGGACGCCTGGGTCCCTCTTGGCTTGGGACACCTGGGTCCCTCCGACCCGGACGCCTGGGTCCCTCTTGGCCTGGACACCTGGGTCCCTCCTGTCCCGGACGCCTGGGCCCCTCCCAGCCTGGACACCTGGGTCCCTCTTGGCCCGGACGCCTGGGCCCCTCCCAGCCCAGACACCTGGGTCCCTCTTGGCCCGGACGCCTGGGTCCCTCTGTCCCGGACGCCTGGGCCCCTCACCTGGAAGCCGGCCATGACGAAGGCAGCTGCCATCTCCCGGTCCCCGTTGCTGCCTTCCTCCCGCACCACGGCCACGCGGGGCCCCGGCAGCTCTGGGGGAGGGGGGGGGGGAAGGGGGGGGCACCGTCACCCTGGGGTGACCCCCCCCCACCCTGGGGTGCCCCCACACCCCCACCCCAAGGACCCAAGACCCCCCTCACCCATGGGTCCATCTAGTCACCCCCCCCCAGGGCCCCCCCCCATGATCCCCCCCCAGGGTGCCCCCCCCACCCCAGAACCCCCCAAGACCCCCCATGTTCCCCCCCCCCCAGAGACCCCCTCCCACCCCAGGGACACTGCAGGCCCCCCCCAAGTCCCCCAGCCCCCCCCAGCACCCCCCACCCCAGGGACCCCCCCCAGAAACCCCCCAAGACCCCCCATGTTTCCCCCCAGGGTCCCCCCCACCTCAGGGACCCCCCCAGAACCCCCCCAACACCCCCAGCACCCCAAATCCCCCCATGACCCCCCCATCCCAGAATCCCCCCACCCCAGGACCCCCCCCAGAAACCCCCCAGCACCCCAAGACTCCCCCATTACCCCCCCATCCCAGGGACCCCCCCAGAAACCCCCCATGTTTCCCCCCCCAGGGTCCCCCCCCACCCCAGGGACCCCCCCAGAACCCCCCCAGGACCCCCCAGCACCCCAAGTCCCCCCATGACCCCCACCACCACCCATGACCCCCCCCCGACCCCAGGCCCCCCCCCCCCGGGGCGGACCCCACCCATGTTGCGGAGCAGGGGGGGGCGGTGGGCGGGGTCGAAGGTGAGGCTGTAGGCGGGGCCACGGCGCCGGGCCAGGCCCGCCTCCTCCTGGCCACGCAGCCCGCGGCCGCCTGCCGCCGCTCCAGCGCGAAGCTCGTGGCCTCCCACAGCGCCCGCAGCTCGGCCACGGCCTCCGTGAGCACCTCGGCGCCCCCCACGGCCACCCGCACCTGCCACGGGTGTCCGGCGTCACGCACACGCTAAGAACACGCTAAGCACACGCTAAGCACACGCGGCCAAAATGGCGTGGGGAGGCCCAGAGGGGGCATAAATAGGCGTTTTTTGGCCTCCTAGAGCACCTCGGTGCCCCCCACGGCCACCCGCACCTGCCACGGGTGTCCGGCGTCACGCACACGCTAAGAACACGCTAAGCACACGCGGCCCAAAATGGCGTGGGGAGGCCCAGAGGGGGCATAAATAGGAGTTTTTGGGCTCCTAGAGCACCTCGGTGCCCCCCACGGCCACGCGCACCTGCCACCGGAGCCCCCCGTGACGCGCATGCTGAGCACACGCTAAGCACATGCTAAGCACACACAACCAATATGGCCCAGGGAGGCCCGGGGGGGCATAAATAGGTGGTTATTGGCTCCACGAGCACCTCGATGCCCCTCACAGCCACCCGCACCTGCCACGGGTGTCCGGCGTCACGCACATGCTAAGAACATGCTAAGCACACGCTAAGCACACACAAACAATATGGCGTGGGGAGGCCCGGGGGGGCATAAATAGGCGTTTTGGGGCTCCTAGAGCACCTCGGTGCCCCCCCACGGCCACTCGCACCTGCTGCCGGAGCCCCCCGTCACGCACACACTAAGAACACGCTAAGCACATGCGGCCAAAATGGCGTGGGGAGGCCCGGGGGGCATAAATAGGTGGTTATGGGGCTCCGAGAGCACCTTGGAGCCCCCATGGCCACCCGCACCTGCCACGGGTGTCTGGCGTCACGCACACGCTAAGCACACGCTAAGCACACACAAACAATATGGCGCCCGTGGGCTTGGGGGGGCATAAATAGGTGGTTATGGGCTCTGAGAGCACCTTGGTGCCCCCCGTGGCCACCCGCACCTGCCATGGGCATCCGGCATCACGCACACGCTAAGCACACGCTAAGCACATGCTAAGCACACGCGGCCAAAATGGCGCAGGGAGGCCCGGGGGGGCATAAATAGGCGTTTTTGGGCTCCTAGAGCACCTCGGTGCCCCCCACGGCCACCCGCACCTGCCACCAGAGCCCCCCATCACGCACACGCTAAAAACACGCTAAGCACACGCTAAGCACACGCGGCCAAAATGGCGTGGGGAGGCCCAGGGGGGCATAAATAGGCGTTTTGGGGCCCCACGAGCACCTTGGTGCCTCCCACGGCCACGTGCACCTGCTGCTGGAGCCCCCCGCCACGCACACGCTAAGAACACGCTAAGCACACGCTAAGCACACGCGGCCAAAATGGCGTGGGGAGGCCCAGGGGGGCATAAATAGGCGTTTTGGGGCCCCACGAGCACCTTGGTGCCTCCCACGGCCACGTGCACCTGCTGCTGGAGCCCCCCGCCACGCACACGCTAAGAACACGCTAAGCACACGCTAAGCACACGCGGCCAAAATGGCGTGGGGAGGCCCAGAGGGGGCATAAATAGGCGTTTTGGGGCTCCGCGAGCACCTTGGGGCCTCCCACCACCCCCGTGTCCCCCCGCGTGTCCCTCCCGTGTCCTTCCCGTGTCCCCGCGTGTCCCCGCGCGGCTCACCATGGCCCGGGGGCCCTGGGGACCGCTGTGGCCCAGCGACAGGCACTGGACGCCGCTGGCCTGGTAGCGCCGGCTCACGGCCACCGCGTCACCCGCGGCCACCTCCAGCAGCAGCCCCGGCTCCTCGGCGAAGAGCACCGCCAGCGCTGCGGGGACACGGGGACACGGTGTGGGGACACGGGGACATGGGGTGGGGACACGAGGACGTGGGGTGCGGGGACGCGGGGACACGGGGACAGCGGGTGGAGCGGGGACGGGACATGGGGACACGGGGACACATAGGGGATGCCAGAGGGTGTCCCCAGGGTGGGATGTCCCCAAGGTGGGGGTGTCCCCATGGTGGAGATGTCCCCAGGGTGGATGTCCCCAAGGACGGTGTCCCCAGGGTGGGATGTCCCCAGGGTGGAGATGTCCCCAAGTTGGATGTCCCCAAGGGTGGTGTCCCCAGGGTGGAGGTGTCCCCAAGGGTGGAGATGTCCCCAAGGTGGGGGTGTCCCCATGGTGGCATGTCCCAAGGGTGGAAGTGTCCCAAGGGTGGAGATGTCCCCAAGGATGGTGTCTCAGGGTGGGATGTCCCTGGGGGGATGTCCCCAAGTTGGGTGTCCTCAAGGTGGGATGCCCCCAAGGTGGGATGTCCCCAAGGGTGGTGTCCCCAGGTTGGATGTCCCCAGGGTGGAGGTGTCCCCGTGATGGAATGTCCCTAGGGTGGGTGTCCCAAGGGTGGAGATGTCCCCAGGGTAGAGACGTCCCCAGGGTAGGATGTCCCCAGGGTGAGTGTCCCCAGGTTGGATGTCCCCAAGGGTGGAGGTATCCCCAAGGGTGGTGTCCCAAGAGTAGGTGTCCCCATGGTGGCACGTCCCCAGGGTGGGTGTCCCCAGGTTGGACATCCCCAGGTTGGATGTCCCCAGGGTGGGATGTCCCCAGGTTGGATGTCCCCAGGGTGGGTGTCCTCATGGTGGGGGTGTCCCAGGTTGGATGTCCCCAGGATGGATGTCCCCAAGGTGGGATGTCCCAGGTTGGGATGTCCCCAGGGTGGGGGCATCCCCGGGGGTGGCAGCGTCACTCACAGGTGACACCGGGTGGCCCGGCGGGGACGTCGAGCTGCAGCCCGCAGTTGCCGGCGAAGGCCATCTCCAGGGCGCAGCCCAGCAGCCCCCCGTCGCTGACGTCGTGGCCGGCGCTCAGCACCCCCTCTGCGCCCCGGCAGGATGTGACCCCCCAAAAACACCCCAAAACGCCCCAAAATCCTCCCCGACCCACCTGGACCCCCCCAAAACCCCTGGAGCACCCCAAAACCCCCCTGGAGCACCCAAAACCCCCTGGAGCACCCAAACCCCTCTGGAGCACCCCAAAACCCCCTGGAGCACCCCAAAACCCCAGCAACGTCCCCAACGTTGACGTCGTGGCCGGCGCTCAGCACCCCCTCTGCGCCCCGGCAGGATGTGACCCCCCTGAAAACACCCAAAACACCCCAAAATCCTCCCCGACCCACCTGGACCCCCCCAAAACCCCCTGGAGCACCCCAAAACCCCCCTGGAGCACCCAAAACCCCCTGGAGCACCCCAAAACCCTCTGGAGCACCCCAAAACCCCAGCAACGTCCCCAACGTTGACGTTGTGGCTGGCGCTCAGCACCCCCTCTGCGCCCCGGCAGGATGTGACCCCCCAAAAAACACCCCCAAAACACCCCAAAATCCTCCCCGACCCACCCAGATCCCCCCAAACCCCCCTGGAGCACCCCAAAACCCCAGCAACGTCCCCAACGTTGACGTCGTGGCCGGCGCTCAGCACCCCCTCTGCGCCCCGGCAGGATGTGACCCCCCCAAAAACACCCCAAAACACCCCAAAATCCCCCCCGACCCACCTGGACCCCCCAAAACCCCCTGGAGCACCCAAAACCCCCCTGGAGCACCCAAACCCCCCTGGAGCACCCCAAAACCCTCTGGAGCACCCCAAAACCCCAGCAACGTCCCCAACGTTGACGTTGTGGCTGGCGCTCAGCACCCCCTCTGTGCCCCGGCAGGATGTGACCCCCCAAAAAACACCCCAAAACACCCCAAAATCCTCCCTCGACCCACCTGGACCCCCCCCAAACCCCCTGGAGCACCCCAAAACCCTCTGGAGCACCCAAACCCCTCTGGAGCACCCCAAAACCCCTCTGGAGCACCCCAAAACCCCAGCAACGTCCCCAACGTTGACGTCATGGCCGGCGCTCAGCACCCCCTCTGCGCCCCGGCAGGATGTGACCCCTCCCGAAACGCCTCAAAACGCCCCAAAATCCCCCCCAAGCTTCTCTACGACCCTCCCAATCCCCCCATAGCACCCAACTACCCCCATAGCACCCAATGACACCCCATAGCCCCCCCATGATGCCCCAACGCCCCCATAGCACCCAATGACCCCCTGAAGCCCCCCATAGCACCCCAGACCCCCAATCCCCCCATAGCACCCAATTACCCCCCATAGCACCCAATGACCTCCCCAATGACCCCCCATAGCCCCCCAATGACCCCCCCAATCCCCCCATAGCACCCAATAACCCTCCATAGCACCCAATGACACCCCAAATCCCCACAGCACCCAATGATCCCCCATAGCACCCGATTATACCCCAATAATCCCCCATAGCACCCAATTACACCCAATCCCCCCATAGCACCCAAATAGCCCCCATAGCACCCAATGACACCCCAATCACCCCACAACACCCAATTACCCCCCCAAAACCCCCAATGACACACCCAACCCCCCCATAGCACCCGATGACCCCCCCATAGCACCCAATGACCCCCATCCAATGACACCCCCAATGCATCCATAGCACCCAACAACCCCATGTAGGATCCAAACACACCCCAATGATCCCCCATGGCACCCAATGACACTCCAATGACCCCCCATAGCACCCAATGACACCCCATGGCACCCAATGACACTCCAATGACCCCCCGTAGCACCCAATGACCCCCCCATCCAATAACACCCCCAATGCACCCATAGCACCCAACAACCCCATGTAGGATCCAAACACACCCCAATGATCCCCCATGGCACCCAATGACACTCCAATGACCCCCCATAGCACCCAATGACCCCCCCATCCAATGACACCCCCAATGCACCCATAGCACCCAACAACCCCATGTAGGATCCAAACATGACACTCCAATGACCCCCCATAGCACCCAATGACACCCCATGGCACCCAATGACACCCCAATGACCCCCCGTAGCACCCAATGACCCCCCCATCCAATGACACCCCCCAATGCATCCATAGCACCCAACAACCCCATGTAGGATCCAAACACACCCCAATGATCCCCCATGGCACCCAATGACACTCCAATGACCCCCCATAGCACCCAATGACCCCCCATGGCACCCAATGACACCCCAATGACCCCCCATAGCACCCAATGACCCCCCCATCCAATGACACCCCCCAATGCATCCATAGCACCCAACAACCCCATGTAGGATCCAAACACACCCCAATGATCCCCCATGGCACCCAATGACACCCCATGGCACCCAATGACACCCCAATGACACCCCATGGCACCCAATGACACCCCAATGACCCCCCATAGCACCCAATGACCCCCCATGGCACCCAATGACACCCCAATGACCCCTCATAGCACCCAATGACCCCCATCCAATGACCCCCCCAATGCACCCATAGCGCCCAACAACCCCCCATGGCACCCCAACACACCCCAATGACCCCTTGTAGCACCCAATGACCCTCCAACGACCCCCCGTAGCCCCCCCGGCCCCCCGCTCCGTGGGGCAGGGTGGGGGCACCCACCGTGCAGCAGCTCCTGGGTGACGCGGAAGGCGGCCACCAGCACCTCGGGGTCCTCCAGGTCGGGGCAGGTGTCACCCAGCTGGGAGAAGACCTGGGCCAGGGCGCTGCCCCCCAAGCGGTGCCGCCCCGGGTTCAGGGGCACCCACAGCACCGTCCCTGCACCCACGGCGCCGTCAGGGGGGCTGGGTGGGACCCACGGGACCCCCCCGTGCACCCGTGGCACCACCCCTGCACCCATAGCACCGCCTCTGCACCCATGGCACCCATCGCAAGGGGTTGGGACCCATGGGACCTCCATGCACCCATGGCACCACCCCTGCACCCATAGCACCGCCTCTGCACCCATGGCACCCATCGCAAGGGGTTGGGACCCATGGGACCTCCATGCACCCATGGCACCACCCCTGCACCCATAGCACCGCCTCTGCACCCATGGCACCCATCGCAAGGGGTTGGGACCCATGGGACCTCCATGCACCCATGGCACCACCCCTGCACCCATAGCACCGCCTCTGCACCCATGGCACCCATCGCAAGGGGTTGGGACCCATGGGACCTCCATGCACCCATAGCACCACCTCTGCACCCATGGCACCAACCCTGGACCCATGGCACCCATCATGGAGGGTTGGGACCCATGGGACCCCCATGCACCCATAGCACCACCCCTGCACCCATGGCACCCATCACAAGGGGTTGGGACCCATGGGACCTCCATGAACCCATAGCACCACCTCTGCACCCATGGCACCCATCAGAAGGGGTTGGGACCCACGGGACCCCCATGCACCCATGGCACCACCCCTGCACCCATGGCACCCATCATGGGGGGTTGGGACCCATGGGACCTCCATGCACCCATAGCACCACCCCTGCACCCATGGCACCCATCACAAGGGGTTGGGACCCACAGGGCCCCCATGCACCCATGGCACCACCCCTGCACCCATGGCACCCATCACAAGGGGTTGGGACCCATGGGACCCCCATGCACCCATAGCACCACCCCTGCACCCATAGCACCACCCCTGCACCCATGGCACCCATCATGGGAGGCTGGGACCCATGGGACCCCCATGCACCCACAGCACCACCCCTGCACCCATGGCACCCATCATGGGGGGTTGGGACCCATGGGACCTCCATGCACCCATGGCACCACCCCTGCACCCATGGCACCCATCACAAGGGGTTGGGACCCATGGGACCCCCATGCACCCACAGCACCACCCCTGCACCCATGGCACCCATCACAGGGGGTTGGGACCCATGGGACCTCCATGCACCCATGGCACCACCCCTGCACCCATGGCACCCATCATGGGAGGCTGGGACCCATGGGACCCCCATGCACCCACAGCACCACCCCTGCACCCATGGCACCCATCATGGGGGGTTGGGACCCATGGGACCTCCATGCACCCATGGCACCACCCCTGCACCCATGGCACCCATCACAAGGGGTTGGGACCCATGGGACCCCCATGCACCCACAGCACCACCCCTGCACCCATGGCACCCATCACAGGGGGTTGGGACCCATGGGACCTCCATGCACCCATAGCACCACCCCTGCACCCATGGCACCCATCATGGGGGGTTGGGACCCATGGGACCTCCATGCACCCATAGCACCACCCCTGCACCCATGGCACCCATCATGGGAGGTTGGGACCCACGGGACCTCCATGCACCCACAGCACCACCCCTGCACCCACGGTGCCCATCACAGGGTGGCCGGGACCCACAGGACCTCAGACCCACCCAGGGGTGCCACCCCACCCCTCCATGGCACCCCAGCACCCATGGGTGCCACCTCCTCCCCTCACCTTGGCCATCGGGACACTTGAGGTCGGGGGTGACGGTGGCCGTGATGTCGGGGCACACGGCGTAGGCGGAGACCACCAGGGTGCCTGGGATGGGGTGGGGGCGGTCAGCGCACCGGGAGCACCCATGGGTGCTGCCACCACTGCCCCCAGGGCCACCACCGACATGGTGACACCCATGGGTGCTGCTGCCACCACCTCCGGGGCCACCGCTGGTGTGGTGACACCCATGGGTGCTGGTGCTGGGGACACCCACCACCAGCCTCCCCCCAGCAGCACCCTCAGGTGCCCCCCCCAGACACCTACCACCCCCCCTCTGTACCAGTAGCACCCATAGGTGCCACCTCTCCACTGGTGAAACCCACCGCCCCCCCCAAGCCAACGGCAACTGTGGGTGCCTCCCAACGAGCAGCACCCATGGGTGCCCCCTTGCAAGCACCCATGGGTGGACCTGCCCCACCAGCACCCATGGGTGCCCCCCACCTGCGGGTGCTCACTGGGGGCGGGCACGGTGCGGGCGCCCACGCGGGGCCACCATGCTCAGCGAGTCCCCCCACCACCTCCATGGGTCCATGTCCCACCACCATGGCTCCACGTCCCACCTCCATGGCTCCACGTCCCACCTCCATGGTTCCATGTCCCACCACCATGGGTCCATGTCCCACCTCCATGGTTCCATGTCCCCCTACCTCCATGGCTCCATGTCCCCCTACCTCCATGGGTCCAAGTCCACCACCATGGCTCCACGTCCCACCTCCATGGCTCCACGTCCCACCTCCATGGCTCCATGTCCCACCACCATGGGTCCATGTCCCACCTCCATGGCTCCACGTCCCACCACCATGGCTCCACGTCCCACCTCTATGGCTCCATGTCCCACCTCCATGGCTCCACGTCCCACCTCCATGGCTCCATGTCCCACCTCCATGGCTCCACGTCCCACCACCATGGCTCCACGTCCCACCTCCATGGCTCCACCTCCCACCACCATAGCTCCATGTCCCCCTACCTCCATGGCTCCATGTCCCCCTACCTCCATGGCTCCATGTCCCACCTCCATGGCTCCACGTCCCACCACCTCCATGGCTCCACGTCCCACCTCCATGGCTCCACCTCCCACCACCATGGCTCCATGTCCCCCTACCTCCATGGCTCCACGTCCCACCTCCATGGCTCCATGTCCCACCTCCATGGCTCCACGTCCCACCACCTCCATGGCTCCACATCCCACCACCACGGCTCCCCATCCCACCTCCATGGCTCCATGTCCCCCTACCTCCATGGCTCCATGTCCCCCTACCTCCATGGGTCCAAGTCCACCACCATGGCTCCACGTCCCACCACCATGGCTCCACGTCCCACCTCCATGGCTCCACGTCCCACCACCATGGCTCCACGTCCCACCACCACGGCTCCACGTCCCACCACCATGGCTCCATGTCTACCTCCATGGCTCCACGTCCCACCTCCATGGCTCCATGTCCCCCTACCTCCATGGGTCCATGTCCACCACCATGGCTCCACGTCCCACCTCCATGGCTCCACGTCCCACCACCATGGCTCCATGTCCCACCACCATGGCTCCATGTCCCCCTACCTCCATGGCTCCACGTCCCACCACCATGGCTCCATGTCCCACCTCCATGGCTCCATGTCCCCCTACCTCCATGGCTCCATGTCCACCACCATGACTCCATGTCCCCCTACCTCCATGGCTCCATGTCCCCCTACCTCCATGGGTCCAAGTCCACCACCATGGCTCCACGTCCCACCACCATGGCTCCATGTCCCACCTCCATGGCTCCACGTCCCACCTCCATGGCTCCACGTCCCACCACCACGGCTCCCCGTCCCACCCCCACCCCCACCCGTGGGTGCCCCCCACCCACCCGTGGGTGCTCACCGGGGGCGGGCACGGTGCGGGCGCCCACGCGGGCCGCCATGCTCAGCGAGTCCTTGCCGCCGTCGAGGGCGACGCCGAGGTGGCCCAGGAGGTGGCAGAGGCCCCCGCAGGCCACCGCCAGCGCCCCCCCCTCCGCCCCCCGCTTCCCCGCCCACATCCAGTTGCCCGAGCACTTCACGTCCTGCGGGGGGGACACGGGGACACGGGGGACACGGGGGACACACGGATGGGGCGACACATGGACATGGGGCAGGGGGACACAAGACATGGGGATGTGGGGACATGGACATGGGACGCGTGGATGGGGGGACACAGGACATGGGGACATGGGGGATGGGGACATGGGGACACAGGCACACAGGACATGGGGACACAGGGGATGGGGACATGGGGACACGGACACAGGACATGGGGACACAGGAGACATGGGACACACGGATGTGAGGACACAAGACATGGGGACGTGGGGACACGGGGGACATGGGACACACGGACGTGAGGACACAAGACATGGGGACACAGGGGACATGGGGGACATGGGGGATGGGGACATGGGGACACACGGACACCGGACATGGGGACACGGGGGACATGGGGACATGGGGGACGGGGGGACATGGGGACACAGGGACACAGGGACACAAGACATGGGGACACAGGGGACATGGGGATGTGGGACATGGGACACAGGGACATGGGGACACAGGGGACATGGGACACACAGACGGGACATGAGGACACAGGACATGGGGACATGGGGACACAGATGTGGGGACACCAGGACACAAGACATGGGGACACAGGGGACATGGGGATGCATGGACACAGGACATGGGAACACACGGGACATGGGACACAGACAGGACATGGGGACACAGGACATGGGGACATGGATGTGGGGACACAGGGACACAAGACATGGGGACATGGGGACAGGGGGACGCATGGACACAGGACATGGGGAAACGGGATGTGCGACACACGGACATGGGGACACAAGACACGGGGATATGGAGGATGGGGACAAGGGACACAGGGACACAAGGGACAGGGAGACATGGGGACACCGTGGACAAAGGGACAAGGGGGACAAGGGGGACAGACGGAAATGGGGACACAGGGACATGGGGACACAAAAGGAGATGGGGGGGACAGAGGGGACAGAGTTAGACACACCGACCCGGCCCCCTCCTGCCCCCCATATGTCCCCAAATGTCCCTTTTTACCCCCAAACCACCCCCAAATGTCCCCAAATGCCCGTTTACCCCCGAATTGTCCCCAAATGTCCCCTTCTACCCCCAACCCGCCCCCAAATGTCCCTGTTTACCCCCAAATTGTCCCCAAATGTCCCCTTCTACCCCCCAAAACTGCCCCGAGGCATGGTCATGGCATGTCCCCGTGGCCGTGCCGTGTCCCCATGGCTAGGACGTGTCCCCAAGGCCATGGCATGGCCATGATGTGTCCCCATGGCCATGGTGTGTCCCCATGGCTAGGACGTGTCCCCAAGGCCATGGCATGGTCATGGCGTGTCCCCATGGCCATGGTGTGTCCCCATGGCTAGGATGTGTCCTCATGGCCATGGTGTGTCTCCACGGCCATGGTGTGTCTCCATGGCTAGGACGTGTCCCCATGGCCATGGCATGGTCATGGCATGTCCCCCATGGCCGTGCCGTGTCCCCATGGCTAGGACGTGTCCCCAGGGCCATGGCATGGTCATAGCATGTCCCCATGGCCATGGCGTGTCTCCATGGCTAGGACATGCCCCCATGACCATGGCATGTCCCCATGGCCATGGTG
Organism: Apteryx mantelli; assembly: GCF_036417845.1. NCBI lineage: Eukaryota > Metazoa > Chordata > Aves > Apterygiformes > Apterygidae > Apteryx > Apteryx mantelli. The sequence continues at coordinate 43,512 of NW_027118528.1, forward strand.
TGTCCCCATGGCGAGGACGTGTCCCCAAGGCCATGGCATGGCCGTGGTGTGTCCCCCATGGCCATGGCATGTCTCCATGGCTATGACATGTCCCCATGGCCATGGCATGGCCGTGGCATGTCCCCATGGCCATGGTGTGTCTCCATGGCCATGGTGCATCTCCATGGCTATGACATGTCCCCATGGCCATGGCATGGTCGTGGTGTGTCCCCCATGGCCATGGCATGTCTCCATGGCTATGACATGTCCCCATGGCCATGGCATGGCCGTGGCATGTCCCCATGGCCATGGTGTGTCTCCATGGCTATGATGTGTCCCCATGGCCATGGCATGGTCATGGCGTGTCCCCCATGGCCATGGTGTGTCTCCATGGCTATGGCGTTCCCCATGGTCATGGTGTGGCCATGGACCCCATGACCTCAGTGTGTCCCCCGTGGCTGTGACATGGCCGTAGCGTGACCCACCCTGGCCATGGCATGGTCCCTGTGGCCACAGCGTGGTGCCCACGGCTCCGTCATGGCCATGGTGTGACTCCCATGGCCGTGGCGTGGTCACGCCGTGTGCCGTGGGCATGTCCTTAGCGTGGCATGGCCATGGGTGGTTCATGCCACGTGCCACTGCCATGTGAAGACCCCCGTGGCCATGCCATGACCCCCGTGACCATGCTGTAGCCACGTGACGATCTTCATGCCCATACCATGACCTTCACGGCCATGCCATGATCTCCGTGGCCATGCTGTAGCCACGTGATGATCTCCATGGCCATGCCATGATCTTCATGGCTACGCCATTGCCAAGCCATGATCTTCATGGCCATGCCATGACCTTCATGGCCATGCCATGATCTCCATGGCCATGCTGTAGCCATGTGATGATCTTCATGGCCATGCCATGATCTCCATTGCCAAGCCATGTTCTTCAAGGCCATGCCATGACTCCGTGGCCATGCCGTAGCCATGTCATGACCCCCACGGCCATGCCACGACCCCGGTGGTCACGCCATAGCCATGCCACGACCTTCGTGGCCACGTTGGAGTCATGCCATGACCTTCACGGTCGTGCCGTAGCCATGCCATGATCTTCGTGGCCATATTGCAACCACCCCATGACACCCACGGCCATGCCATGGTCATGGAATGACCTCCGTGGCCAAGCCTTGACCCCCGTGGCCAAGCCGTGACCATGCCACGATCCTGTGGCCACGCTGCAGCCATGCCATGACCTTCATGGCCATTCCATGATCTCCATGGCTATGCCATTGCCAAACCATGATCTTCAAGGCCATGCCGTGACTCCGTGGCCATGCCGTAGCCATGCCATGACCCCCACGGCCATGCCACAACCCCGGTGGTCACGCCATAGCCATGCCACGACCTTCGTGGCCACGTTGGAGTCATGCCATGACCTTCACGGTCGTGCCGTAGCCATGCCATGATCTTTGTGGCCATATTGCAACCACCCCATGACACCCACGGCCATGCCATGGTCATGGAATGACCTCCGTGGCCAAGCCTTGACCCCCGTGGCCAAGCTGTGACCATGCCATGCTCCTGTGGCCACGCTGCAGCCATGCCATGACCTTCACGGCCATGCCATGATCTCCATGGCCATGCTGTAGCCACGTGATGATCTCCATGGCCATGCCATGATCTTCATGGCTACGCCATTGCCAAGCCATGATCTTCATGGCCATGCCGTGACTCTGTGGCCATGCCGTAGCCATGCCATGACCCCCACGGCCATGCCACAACCCCGGTGGTCACGCCATAGCGATGCCACGACCTTCGTGGCCACGTTGGAGTCATGCCATGACCGTGAAGGTCATGCCGTAGCCACGCCATGATCTTCATGGCCATATTGCAACCACCCCATGACACCCATGGCCATGCCATGGTCATGGAATGACCTCCGTGGCCAAGCCTTGACCCCCGTGGCCAAGCCGTGACCATGCCACGATCCTGTGGCCACGCTGCAGCCATGCCATGACCTTCATGGCCATTCCATGATCTCCATGGCTATGCCATTGCCAAACCATGATCTTCAAGGCCATGCCGTGACTCCGTGGCCATGCCGTAGCCATGCCATGACCCCCACGGCCATGCCACAACCCCGGTGGTCACGCCATAGCCATGCCACGACCTTCGTGGCCACATTGGAGTCATGCCATGACCTTCACGGTCATGCCGTAGCCATGCCATGATCTTCGTGGCCATATTGCAACCACCCCATGACACCCACGGCCATGCCATGGTCATGGAATGACCTCCGTGGCCAAGCCTTGACCCCCGTGGCCAAGCCGTGACCATGCCACGATCCTGTGGCCACGCTGCAGCCATGCCATGACCTTCATGGCCATTCCATGATCTCCATGGCTATGCCATTGCCAAACCATGATCTTCATGGCCATGCCGTGACTCCGTGGCCATGCCGTAGCCATGTCATGACCCCCACGGCCATGCCACAACCCCGGTGGTCACGCCATAGCCATGCCACGACCTTCGTGGCCACGTTGGAGTCATGCCATGACCGTGAAGGTCATGCCGTAGCCATGCCATGATCTTCGTGGCCATATTGCAACCACCCCATGACACCCACGGCCATGCCATGGTCATGGAATGACCCCCGTGGCCATGCCTTGACCCCCGTGGCCAAGCTGTGACCATGCCATGCTCCTGTGGCCACGCTGCAGCCATGCCACGACCTTCACGGTCATGCCGTAACCACGTGGCCATGCCGTAGCCATGCTGTGGCTCCCCGTGGCCATGCCATGACCATGCCATGACCTTCACAGCCATGCCGTGACCCTCACGGCCATGCCGTAACCACACCGTGACCCCCGTAGACGTGCCGCGGCCACGCCGTGGTCCCCGCGGTGGCCGCGGCCGTGGCGGAGGGACTCACGCGGAGGTCGGTGACGCGGGCGAAGACGAGGTTGGTGAGGGCCTCGGTGAGGGCCAGGCGGGCGCCGGCGGCCGGGTCCAGGAGGCCCTTGATGGGCTGCTCGCCCAGCGCCGTGGCCGCCCCCACGGTGTCGAAGTGGGACAGGGCCACCACGGCCACGTCGGCCAGCGGCGTGTGCAGGGGGCCCACGCACTGCTGCTGGGCCACCAGCCCCGTCACCGAGCGGTCCACCTGCCCCCGGAGAGTGACATCAGCGAGGGGACACGGGCCGGGACACGTCGTGGAGGACACGAGGTGGGAAACATCGCAGGGGACGTGGGTTGGGACACGGGGTGGGGTACGGGGGGCACATGGGCCGGGACACGTGGGGGACAAGGTTGGGACACGTGGGGGACATGGGCCAGGACACGCCGGGGGGACATGGAGGCCACAAGACCATGGAGGGGAGCGAGGCCATGGAGGGGATCAAGGCCACAAGGGAGAAGGAGGCCACGGAGTGGCTGGAGGCCATGGAGAAGATGGAGGCCATGGAGGAGATGGAGACCATGGGAGGGGAACGAGGTCACAGAAGGGATGAAGACCACGGAGGGGATTGGGGTGACGAAGGGGATCGAGGCCATGAAGAGGATTGAGGCCACAGAGGAGAACGAGGCTCTGAAGGGAAATGAGGCCATGGAGAAGATGGAGGCCACAGAGGAGATGGAGGCCATGGGCAGGGAACGGGGACACGGAGAAGATGGAGACCACAGTGGAGATGGAGGCCACGAGAGGGGAACGAGGCCGTGAAGAGGATCAAGGCCACGGAGGACATCAAGGCCACGAAGGGGAATGAGGCCATGGAGGAGATGGTGGCCATGGAGGAGATGGAGGCCACGGGAGGGGAGCGAGGCCAGGGAGAGAAACGAGGCCACAGAGGGGAATGAGAACATGGAGGAGATAGAGATCATGGTGGAGATGGAGGCCGCGAGAGGGGAACAGGGCCACGAAGGGGATCAAGACCATGGAGGACATCAAGGCCAGGAAAGGGAATGAGGTCACAGAGGAGATGGAGGCCATGGAGGTGATGGGGACCATGCAAGGGGAATGAGGCCACGAAGGGGATCCAGACCATGGAGGACATCATGGCCAGGAAGGGGAACGAGGCCACAGAGGAGATGGAGACCATGCAGGAGATGGGGACCATGGGAGGGGAATGAGGCCACGAAGGGGATCAAGACCATGGAGGACATCAAGGCCAGGAAGGGGAACAAGGCCACGAAGAAGACAGTGGCCACCTTGGAGATGGAGGCCACATTGGAGATGGAGGCCACGGAGGAGATGGAGAGCATGGGAGGGGAACAAGGTCACGAAGAAGATGGTGGCCACCTCGGAGATGGAGGCCACGCTGGAGACGGAGGCCATGGAGGAGATGGAGACCATGGGAGGGGAACAAGGCCATGAAGAAGATGGTGGCCACCTCGGAGATGGAGGTCATGCTGGAGATGGAGGCCACGGAGAAGATGGAGGCCATGCAGGAGATGGGAACCATGGGAGGGGAATGAGGCCACGAAGGGGATCAAGACCACAGAGGATATCAAGGCCAGGAAGGGGAACGAGGCCACGAAGAAGATGGTGGCCACGTTGAAGATGGTGGCCACCTGGGAGATGGAGGCCACGGAGGAGATGGAGGCCACGTTGAAGACGGAGGCCACGTTGAAGACGGAGGCCACCTCGGAGACGGAGGCCAGGGGAGAGGATTGAGGCCACGAAGGGGATCAAGACCACGGAGGACATCAAGGCCAGGAAGGGGAACAAGGCCATGAAGAAGATGGAGGCCACATTGAAGATGGTGGCCACCTTGGAGATGGAGGCCACGGAGGAGATGGAGACCAGGGTAGAGGATGGAGGCCACGCTGGAGACGGAGGCCACGTTGAAGATGGAGACCAGGGGAGAGGATGGAGGCCACGAAGGGGATCAAGACCATGGAGGACACCAAGGCCAGGAAGGGGAACGAGGCCACAAGGAAGATGGTGGCCACCTTGGAGATGAAGACCACATTGAAGATGGAGGCCACGTTGAAGATGGAGGCCACATTGGAGATGGAGGCCATGGAAAAGATGGAGACCATGCAGGAGATGGGCACCATGGGAGGGGAACGAGGCCATGAAGAAGATCAAGACCACGGAGGACATCAAGGCCAGGAAGGGGAACGAGGCCACGAAGAAGATGGTGGCCACCTTGGAGACGGAGGCCACAGAGGAGACGGAGGCCAGGGGAGAGGATGGAGGCCACGTAGAAGACGGAGGCCACCTCGGAGACGGAGGCCAGGGGAGAGGACGGAGGCCACGGGCAGAGGCTCGAGGCCACGGGAGGGGGACGGTGGCCGCGGAAGGGACCCGGTGGCAGCACCCGGGCGTGGGTGGGGGCCACCCCGGGGTGCCACGGGTTACCTTGTTGGTGAGGTAGCGCTTGCTGGCCACCGCCGGCAGCCGCAGCACCCGCTCCAGCGCCCGGCGCACCGTCAACGCCGGCGGCAGGTTCAGGGGGCGCAAGACGGGGGGCTCCCGGCGCAGGGCGAACTCCTGGGGTGGGTGGGGGGCACCCAAAGGGGTTAGGGGGGGCACCCGGTCACCCATCGGGGTGGGGGGCACCCAAAATCGGGGTGCTGCACAACAAGGTGGGTCCCGTGGTCGGAGGTGGCCAGCACCAAGGAAGGAGGCAGGGGGGGCACCTAGATTTGGGGGGGGGTCCCTAGATCTTGAGGGCACCAACCATGGGTGGGGGGCACCCATGACTGCGGGGGAGGGGGGTGTCCCCAAAATGGGGGTGCCCCACGTGGGGGGGGGGTGTCCCCAAAACGGGGGGGTTCTGGGATTACGGAGGTCCCGTTTTTGGGGGGGGGGGTGGTGGCCAGCCCCAAAGGTCCCCAAATGTGGGGGTCCCCCGCTAGCACCCAAGGGGGACCCCGAGCGTTGAGGGTCCCCAGCTCCGCGTGGTCCCCAACACGGGGAGTCCCCAACTCCCGGGGGGGTCCCCGATATCACCTGAGGGGGGTCCCCACTCCCCATGGGGGTGTCCCCGTCCCCACTGGGGGGTCCCCAAACCCATTGGGGGGTCGCTGTCCCCATGGGGGGGTCCCCAAACCCATCGGAGGGTCCCCAATCCCCATTGGGGGGGTCACTGTCCCCATCGGGGGGTCCCCAAACCCATCGGAGGGTCCCCATCCCTATTGGGGGGGTCGCTGTCCCCATCGGGGGGTCCCCAAACCCATCGGAGGGTCCCCAATCCCCATTGGGGGGGTCACTGTCCCCATCGGGGGGTCCCCAAACCCATTGGAGGGTCCCCAATCCCCATTGGGGGGGGTCACTGTCCCCATCGGGGGGTCCCCAAACCCATCGGAGGGTCCCCAGTCCCCATTGGGGGGGTCACTGTCCCCATCGGGGGGTCCCCAAACCCATTGGAGGGTCCCCAAACCCCATTGGGGGGGTCGCTGTCCCCATCGGGGGGTCCCCAAACCCATCGGAGGGTCCCCAATCGCCATTGGGGGGGTCACTGTCCCCATGGGGGGTCCCCAAACCCATTGGAGGGTCCCCAAACCCCATTGGGGGGGTCACTGTCCCCATGGGGGGTCCCCAAACCCATCGGAGGGTCCCCAATCGCCATTGGGGGGGTCGCTGTCCCCATCGGGGGGTCCCCAAACCCATCGGAGGGTCCCCATCCCTATTGGGGGGGTCACTGTCCCCATGGGGGGTCCCCAAACCCATTGGAGGGTCCCCAGCCCCATTGGGGGGGTCACTGTCCCCATCGGGGGGTCCCCAAACCCATTGGAGGGTCCCCAAACCCATTGGGGGGGTCGCTGTCCCCATGAGGGGTCCCCAAACCCATTGGAGGGTCCCCAATCACCATTGGGGGGGTCGCTGTCCCCATCGGGGGGTCCCCAAACCCATCGGAGGGTCCCCAATCCCCATTGGGGGGGTCGCTGTCCCCATCGGGGGTCCCCAAACCCATCGGAGGGTCCCCAATCCCCATTGGGGGGGTCGCTGTCCCCATCGGGGGGTCCCCAAACCCATTGGAGGGTCCCCAATCACCATTGGGGGGGTCGCTGTCCCCATCGGGGGGTCCCCAAACCCATCGGAGGGTCCCCAATCCCCATTGGGGGGGTCACTGTCCCCATCGGGGGGTCCCCAAACCCATCGGAGGGTCCCCAATCCCCATTGGGGGGGTCACTGTCCCCATGGGGGGTCCCCAAACCCATCGGAGGGTCCCCAACCCCATTGGGGGGGTCACTGTCCCCATCGGGGGGTCCCCAAACCCATTGGAGGGTCCCCAATCGCCATTGGGGGGGGTCGCTGTCCCCATTGGGGGGGGTCACTGTCCCCATCGGAGGGTCCCCAAACCCATCGGAGGGTCCCCAATCCCCATTGGGGGGGTCGCTGTCCCCATTGGGGGTCCCCAAACCCATCGGAGGGTCCCCAATCCCCATTGGGGGGGTCGCTGTCCCCATCGGGGGGTCCCCAAACCCATCGGAGGGTCCCCAATCCCCATTGGGGGGGTCGCTGTCCCCATCGGGGGGTCCCCAAACCCATTGGAGGGTCCCCAAACCCATTGGGGGGGTCGCTGTCCCCATCGGGGGGTCCCCAAACCCATCGGAGGGTCCCCAATCCCCATTGGGGGGGTCACTGTCCCCATTGGGGGGTCCCCAAACCCATCGGAGGGTCCCCAATCCCCATTGGGGGGGTCACTGTCCCCATCGGGGGGTCCCCAAACCCATCGGAGGGTCCCCAATCCCCATTGGGGGGGTCGCTGTCCCCATGGGGGGTCCCCAAACCCATCGGAGGGTCCCCAATCCCCATTGGGGGGGTCGCTGTCCCCATGGGGGGTCCCCAAACCCATTGGAGGGTCCCCAATCGCCATGGGGGGGTCGCTGTCCCCATCGGAGGGTCCCCAAACCCATCGGAGGGTCCCCAATCCCCATTGGGGGGGTCGCTGTCCCCATCGGAGGGTCCCCAAACCCATCGGAGGGTCCCCAATCCCCATTGGGGGGTCACTGTCCCCATCGGGGGGTCCCCAAACCCATTGGAGGGTCCCCAATCCCCATTGGGGGGGGTCACTGTCCTCATCGGGGGGTCCCCAAACCCATTGGAGGGTCCCCAAACCCATTGGAGGGTCATTGTCCCCATTGGAGGTTCCCAGCCCCATCGTGGTGTCCCCAGCCCCTATGGGGGTCCCCTATGGGGGGGTCCCACCCCCCGCACCCATGGGTGCCCCCTCACCTTGCGGGGCATCTTGCCCAGCACCCACTCGAGCTCCAGGTCGACGGGGGTGGGGAGCCCCTCGTGGGACCCCCCCTCGGGCACGGGGGACGCCAGGTCGTCCACCAGCACGATCTGGGGGGGGGGGGGACGGGGGGGGTCAGCAGGGACGGGCGCCACCTCTGTCACCTGCTCTGTCACCCCAGGGAGACCCTGGAACCTCCCAGGACTTCCCTGACCCAAAGGGACCCTCAAACCTCCCCCACGTCCCTCCATGTCCCCCATGTCCCTCCATGTCCCTCCATGTCCCCCCATGTCCCTCATGTCCCTCCATGTCCCTCCATGTCCCCCCATGTCCCCCATGTCCCTCCATGTCCCTCCATGTCCCCCCATGTCCCCCACGTCCCTCCATGTCCCCCCATGTCCCCCATGTCCCTCCATGTCCCTCCATGTCCTCCATGTCCCTCCATGTCCCTCCATGTCCTCCATGTCTCTCATGTCCCCCCATGTCCTTCCATGTCCCCCATGTCCCTCCATGTCCCTCCATGTCCTTCCATGTCCCTCCATGTCCCTCCATGTCCCCCATGTCCCCCCATGTCCCTCCATGTCCCCCCATGTCCCTCATGTCTCTCCATGTCTCTCCATGTCCCTCCATGTCCCTCCATGTCCTCCATGTCCCCCATGTCCCCCCATGTCCCTCCATGTCCCCCATGTCCCTCCATGTCCCTCCATGTCCCTCCATGTCCCCCCGTGTCCCTCCATGTCCCTCTATGTCCCTCCATGTCCCCCCATGTCCCTCCATGTCCCCCATGTCCCTCCATGTCCCCCCATGTCCCTCCATGTCCCCCCATGTCCCTCCATGTCCTCCATGTCCCTCCATGTCCCCCATGTCCCCCCATGTCCCTCCATGTCCCTCCATGTCCCTCCATGTCCCCCCATGTCCCTCCATGTCCCCCCATCTCCATGTATCCCAATGTCCCCCATCTCCATGTCCCTCCATGTCCCCCATGTCCCTCCATGTCCCTCCATGTCCCTCCATGTCCCCCATGTCCCTCCATGTCCCTCCACGTCTTCCATGTCCTCCATGTCCCTCCCTGTCCCCCATGTCCATGTCCTCCATGTTCTGCCATGTCCCCCCATGTCCCCCCATGTCCCTCCATGTCCCTCCATGTCCCCCCATGTCCCCCCATGTCCCCATGTCCCTCCATGTCCCCCATCTCCATGTCTCCCAATGTCCCCCATGTCCCCCCATGTCCCCACATCCCCGCGTCCCCGCCGTGTCCCCCCCCCCCGCCCCCGCGTCCCCGCGTCCCCGTACCCGCCCGTCGCCGGTGACGGTGCCCACGACGTGCAGGGGACAGCGCTCGCGCCGCGCCAGCCGCTGCAGCCGGGCCACCCGCGGGGGCCGCACCAGCAGCGCGTTCGACTCCTGGTACTCGGCGCCCCAGATCTCCAGCAGGCTCAGCGTGGGGTCGCCCAGCTGCGCCCACCCGTCAGCACCCATGGGTGCTCCGGGGTGGGGGTGGGCAGTGATGGGGACAGGAGGGATGGGGTCAGGGCACCCATGGGTGCGCCGGGGATGGGCGTGGGGAGCGTCCCGGGGTTGGGGCATCTGAGGGTGCTGCAGGGTCAAAGGGCCACCTGGGGTCAAGGACACCCAAGGGTGCTCCAGGGTCCAGGGGCCACCTGGGGTCAAGGACACCCAAGGGTGCTCCAGGGTCCAGGGGCCACCTGGGGTCAAGGACACCCAAGGGTGCTCCAGGGTCAAGGGGCCACCTGGGGTCAAGGGCACCCAAAGGTGCTCCAGGGGTCAAGGGGCCACCAGGGGTCAAGGACACCCAAGGGTGCTCCAGGGTCAAGGGGCCACCTGGGGTCAAGGACACCCACGGGTGCTCCAGGGTGAAGGGGCCACCTGGGGTCAAGGGCACCCAAAGGTGCTCCAGGATCAAGGGGCCACCAGGGGTCAAGGACACCCAAGGGTGCTCCAGGGTCAAGGGGCCACCTGGGGTCAAGGACACCCAGGGGTGCTCCAGGGTCAAGGGCCACCTGGGGTCAAGGGCACCCAAGGGTGCTCCAGGGTCAAGGGGCCACCAGGGGTCAAGGGCACCCAAGGGTGCTCCAGGGTCCAGGGGCCACCTGGGGTCAAGGGCACCCAAAGGTGCTCCAGGATCAAGGGCCACCTGGGGTCAGGGACACCCAAGGGTGCTCCAGGGTCAAGGGGCCACCTGGGGTCAAGGGCACCCAAAGGTGCTCCAGGATCAAGGGCCACCTGGGGTCAAGGGCACCCAAGGGTGCTCCAGGGTCAAGGGGCCACCTGGGGTCAAGGGCACCCAAGGGTGCTCCAGGGTCAAAGGCCACCTGGGGTCAGGGACACCCAAAGGTGCTCTGGGGTCAAGGGGCCACCTGGGGTCAAGGACACCCAAGGGTGCTCCGGGGTCAAGGGCCACCAGGGATCAGGGACACCCAAAGGTGCTCCAGGCTCAAGGGCCACCTGGGGTCAAGGGCACCCAAGGGTGCTCCAGGGTCCAGGGGCCACCTGGGGTCAAGGACACCCAAGGGTGCTCCAGGGTCCAGGGGCCACCTGGGGTCAAGGGCACCCAAAGGTGCTCTGGGGTCAAGGGGCCACCAGAGGTCAGGGACACCCAGGGTGACGGTGCCATGGGCCGGGGGGGGGGACGCCGAGGGGCACCCAGGGGTGGGGGTGGGGGCGGCACCCACGGGTGGGGTGGGGGTGACACCCACGGGTGGGGGGTACCTGGAAGCGGCTGGCGTAGATGACGGCCCCGGCCGGCTCGCTGATCTCCTTCAGGACGTTGCCTGGGGACATGGGGACGTTGGGGACAACTCGGGGACACCCCGGGGTCCGTCCCCCCCCTGCGCTCACGGGGGCACCCTGACCTCTCTGATCCCCCCTATTGACTGGTCCCCTGGGTGTCCCCATGTCCTCCGGGTGTCCCCCACGTCCCCTAGGTGTCCCCATGTCCCCTTGATGTCCCCAGTGTCTCCTGGGTGTCCCCATGGTGTCCCCATACCATTGCCACCGGCACCCTGGTCGTGGATGCTGCACACGGGGTTGTCCTCGCCGCTCTCCACGCGGCCCCGTGTCCCCCCGTGTCCCACGTCCCCATGGTGTCCCCATGTCCCCCATGGCGTCCCCATGTCCCCATGGTGTCCCCGTGTCCCCAGGGTGTCCCCATGTCCCCAGGGTGTCCCCGTGTCCCCGTACCGTTGCCGCCGGCGCCCTGGTCGTGGATGCTGCACACGGGATCGTCCTCGCCGCTCTCCACGCGGCCCCGTGTCCCCCCGTGTCCCACATCCCCATGGTGTCCCCGTGTCCCCAAGGTGTCCCCGTGTCCCCAGGGCGTCCCCATGTCCCCAGGGTGTCCCCGCATCCCCGTACCGTTGCCGCCGGCGCCCTGGTCGTGGATGCTGCACACGGGATCGTCCTCACCACTCTCCACGTGGCCCCGTGTCCCCCCGTGTCCCACGTCCCCACGGTGTCCCCGTGTCCCCTTGGTGTCCCCATGTCCCCTTGATGTCCCCAGGGTGTCCCCGCGTCCCCGTACCATTGCCGCCGGCGCCCTGGTCGTGGATGCTGCACACGGGGTTGTCCTCGCCGCTCTCCACGCGGCCCCGTGTCCCCCTGTGTCCCACATCCCCATGGTGTCCCCGTGTCCCCATGGTGTCCCCATGTCCCCAAGGTGTCCCCAGGGCATCCCCGTGTCCCCGTACCGCTGCCGCCGGCGCCCTGGTCGTGGATGCTGCACACGGGGTTGTCCTCGCCGCTCTCCACGCGGCCCCGTGTCCCCCCGTGTCCCACGTCCCCACGGTGTCCCCGTGTCCCCATGGCGTCCCCATGTCCCCAAGGTGTCCCCAGGGTGTCCCCGTGTCCCCAGGGTGTCCCCGCGTCCCTGTACCGTTGCCGCCGGCGCCCTGGTCGTGGATGCTGCACACGGGGTTGTCCTCGCCGCTCTCCACGCAGCCCCGTGTCCCCCCGTGTCCCACGTCCCCACGGTGTCCCCATGTCCCCATGGTGTCCCCATGTCCCCAAGGTGTCCCCAGGGCGTCCCCGCGTCCCCGTACCGTTGCCGCCGGCGCCCTGGTCGTGGATGCTGCACACGGGGTTGTCCTCGCCGCTCTCCACGCGGCCCCGTGTCCCCCCGTGTCCCACGTCCCCACGGTGTCCCCGTGTCCCCATGGTGTCCCCATGTCCCCAAGGTGTCCCCAGGGTGTCCCCGTGTCCCCGTACCGTTGCCGCCGGCGCCCTGGTCGTGGATGCTGCACACGGGATTGTCCTCGCCGCTCTCCACGCGGCCCCGTGTCCCCCCGTGTCCCACGTCCCCACGGTGTCCCCGTGTCCCCATGGCGTCCCCATGTCCCCAAGGTGTCCCCAGGGCGTCCCCGTGTCCCCGTACCGTTGCCGCCGGCGCCCTGGTCGTGGATGCTGCACACGGGATTGTCCTCGCCGCTCTCCACGCGGCCCCGTGTGCCCCCATGTCCCACGTCCCCACGGTGTCCCCGTGTCCCCATGGTGTCCCCATGTCCCCAAGGTGTCCCCAGGGTGTCCCCGTGTCCCCGTACCGTTGCCGCCGGCGCCCTGGTCGTGGATGCTGCACACGGGGTTGTCCTCGCCGCTCTCCACGCGGCCCCGTGTCCCCCCGTGTCCCACGTCCCCATGGTGTCCCCGTGTCCCCCATGGCGTCCCCATGTCCCCAAGGTGTCCCCAGGGTGTCCCCGCGTCCCCGTACCGTTGCCGCCGGCGCCCTGGTCGTGGATGCTGCACACGGGGTTGTCCTCGCCGCTCTCCACGCGGCCCCGTGTCCCCCCGTGTCCCACGTCCCCATGGCGTCCCCGTGTCCCCATGGTGTCCCCATGTCTCCTAGGTGTCCCCATGTCCCCAGGGTGTCCCCGTGTCCCCGTACTGTTGCCGCCGGTGCCCTGGTCGTGGATGCTGCACACGGGGTTGTCCTCGCCACTCTCCACGCAGCCCCGTGTCCCCCCGTGTCCCACGTCCCCATGGCGTCCCCGTGTCCCCATGGTGTCCCCATGTCCCCAAGGGGTCCCCAGGGCGTCCCCGTGTCCCCGTACCGTTGCCGCCGGCGCCCTGGTTGTGGATGCTGCACACGGGGTTGTCCTCTCCGCTCTCCACGCGGCCCCGTGTCCCCCCGTGTCCCATGTCCCCAAGGTGTCCCCATGGTGTCCCCGTGTCCCCAGGGTGTCCCCAGGGTGTCCCCGCGTCCCCGTACCGTTGCCGCCGGCGTCCTGGTCGTGGATGCTGCACACGGGGTTGTCCTCGCCGCTCTCCACGCGGCCCCGTGTGCCCCCGTGTCCCACGTCCCCATGGCGTCCCCGTGTCCCCATGGTGTCCCCATGTCCCCAAGGTGTCCCCAGGGCGTCCCCGCGTCCCCGTACCGTTGCCGCCGGCGCCCTGGTCGTGGATGCTGCACACGGGGTTGTCCTCGCCGCTCTCCACGCGGCCCCGTGTCCCCCCGTGTCCCACGTCCCCAAGGTGTCCCCATGTCCCCAAGGTGTCCCCATGTCCCCAAGGTGTCCCCGTGTCCCCGTACCGTTGCCACCGGCGCCCTGGTTGTGGATGCTGCACACGGGGTTGTCCTCGCCGCTCTCCACGCGGCCCCGTGTCCCCCCGTGTCCCACGTCCCCATGGCATCCCCGTGTCCCCATGGTGTCCCCATGTCCCCAAGGTGTCCCCAGGGTGTCCCCGCGTCCCCGTACCGTTGCCGCCGGCGCCCTGGTCGTGGATGCTGCACACGGGGTTGTCCTCGCCGCTCTCCACGCAGCCCCGCAGCACCCGGTTCATCTTCTGCTCCATCTCGGCGTCCCCTCGCTGCACGGCCCCCGCGTCCCGCTCGGCCGCGTTGTCACCTTGCACCTGGGGACGGGGACGCCGCCGGGTGGGGACGCCGCGGGGACGCCACGGGGATGCGCTGGGGATGGGACACCCTGGGGACAGGGGCACCCTGGGGACAGGGGCACCTTGGCTACGGGACACCTTGGGGTTGGGGACACCTTGGGGACATGGTCACCCTGGGGATGGGACACCCTGGGGATGGGACACCCTGGGGACAGGGACACCCTGGATAGGGACACCTGGGGGATGGGGACACCTTGGGGACACGGACACCCTGGGGAGGAGACACCTTGGGGACAGGGACACCCTGAATAGGGACACCTGGGGGATGGGGACACCTTGGGGACACAGACACCCCAGGGATGGGACACCTGGGGGATGGGACACCCTGGGGATGGGACCCCCTGGGGACAGGGGCACCCTGGGGACAGGGGCACCTTGGCTACGGGACACCTTGGGGTTGGGGACGCCTTGGGGACACAGACACCCTGGGGATGGGACACTATGGGGACAGGGACACCCTGGATAGGGACACCTGGGGGGTGGGGACACCTTGTGGACAGGGGCACCCTGGGGACAGGGGCACCTTGGCTACGGGACACCTTGGGGTTGGGGACACCTTGGGGACAGGGACACCCTGGATAGGGACACCTGGGGGATGGGGACACCTTGGGGACACGGACACCCTGGGGATGGGACACTATGGGGACAGGGACAGCCCAGGGAGGAGACACTATGGGGACAGGGACACCCTGGCTAGGGACATCTGGGGGGTGGGGACACCTTGGGGACACGGACACCCCGGGGAGGAGACACCTTGGGGACAGGGACACCCCAGGGATGGGACACCTGGGGGATGGGACACCCTGGGGATGGGACCCCCTGGGGACAGGGGCACCCTGGGGACAGGGGCACCTTGGCTATGGGACACCTGGGGGATGGGGACACCTTGGGGACACGGACACCCTGGGGATGGGACACTATGGGGACAGGGACACTCTGGGCAGGGGGCACTTGGGGGATGGTGACACCTTGGGGACAGTGACACCCCAGGGATGGGACACCCTGGGCAGGGGACATGCTGGGGATGGGACACCTTGGGGACAATGACACCCCAGGGAAGGGACACTATGGGGACAGGAACACTCTGGGGACAGGATGTCTGGGGGATGGTGACACCCTGGGGACAGTGACACCTGGGGACAAGGGCATCCTGGGGATGGGACACCCTGGGGACAGGGTCACCCTGGGCTGGGGACACACTGGGGACAAGGACAACCCGGGGAGGGGACACCCTGGGGACAGCAACACCCTGGGGACAGCGACACCCCAGGGAGGGAACACTATGGGGATGGGGACACCCTGGCTAGGGACACCTGGGGGGTGGTGACACCTTGGGGACAGCGACACCCCGGGGAGCGGACACTATGGGGACAGGGACACCTTGGCTATGGGACACCTGGGGGATGGTGACACCTTGGGGACAGTGACACCCTGGGGAGGGGACACGTTGGGGACAGGGACACCTTGGCTATGGGACACCTGGGCGATGGTGACACCTTGGGGATGGGACACCCCGAGGAGGGGACACCTTGGGGACAGGGACACCCAGGGGAGGGGACACCTTGGGGACAGGGACACCCTGGGCAGGGGACACGTTGGGGATGGGACACCCTGGGGACAGCGACACCCCAGCGAGGGGACACTATGGGGACAGTGACACCCTGGCAAGGGAACACCTTGGTGAGGGAATGCTCTGGAGAGGGGACACCTTGGGGACAGGGTCACCCTGCACAGGGGACACTACAGGGACAGAGACACTCTGGGCAGGGGGCACTTGGGGGATGGTGACACCATGGGAATGGGACATCCCAGGGAGGAGACACTATGGGGACAGGGACACCTTGGCTATGGGACACCTAGGGGATGGTGACACCCTGGGGACAGGGACACCCCAGGTAGGGGACACTATGGGGACAGGGACGCCTTGGCTATGGGACACCTAGGGGATGGTGACACCCTGGGGACAGGGACACCCTGGGGAGGAGACACCTTGGGGACAGGGACACTCCAGGGATGGGACACCTGGGGGATGGGACATCCTGGGCAGGGGGCACCTGGGGGATGGTGACACCTTGGGGACAGTGACACCCTGGGGAGGGGACACGTTGGGGACAGGGACACCTTGGCTATGGGACACCTGGGCGATGGTGACACCTTGGGGATGGGACACCCCGAGGAGGGGACACCTTGGGGACAGGGGCACCCAGGGGAGGGGACACTATGGGGACATGGACACCTTGGGGATAGGACACCTAGGGGATGGTGACACCCTGGGGACAGTGACACCCTGGCAAGGGGATCTCCCGGGGATGGGGACACCCTGGGCAGGGGACACGTTGGGGACAGGGACACCTTGGCTATGGGACACCTGGGGGATGGTGACACCTTGGGGATGGGACACTTGGGGATGGTGACACCTTGGCTATGGGACACTTGGGGGATGGTGACATCCTGGGGACAGGGACACCCCAGGGATGGGACACCCCGGGGAGGGGACACCTAGGGGATGGGGACACCTTGGGGACAGCGACACCCCGGGGCAGGGGACATGACGGAGACCGTGCCCCCCCCATCCCCCCCTTGTCCCCCCCCCTTGTCCCCCCTCCCCCGCTCCCCTGGGGCAGGCAGGGGGGAGGGGACACACACAGGGGACAGAGGGGTCCCCGTGTCCCCCCCCCGAGGTGCCACCCGTCCCCCCCGGTACCTGCACGGAGGAGGCGGCCCCCCCCCCGACGCCGATGCGGTACACGGGACCCCCCACCTTCACCACCAGCATCCCTGGGGGGGGGGGACACGGGGCGATTTTGGGGGGTCACGGGGATTTGGGGGGGTCCCCGGGGTCCCCATGAGGTTTTGGGGGGTCCTGGGGGGGCCCTGGGGGGGATTTTGGGGTCCCCGCTGGGATGGGGGGGTGAATAGGGGGATTTGGGGGGGTCCCCGGGGTCCCCATGAGGTTTTGGGGGTCCCTGGGGGGTTATTGGGGGTCCCCCGAGGTCCCCATGGGGATTTGGGTGTCCACGGGTGGGATTTGGGGGTCCCCATGGGGATTTGGGGGTCCCCGAGGTCCCCATGGGGATATGGGTGGCCATGGGTGGGATTTGGGGGTCCCCATGGGGATTTGGGGGTCCATGGGTGGGATTTGGGTGGCCATGGGTGGGATTTGGGGGTCCCCATGGGGATTTGGGGGTCCATGGGTGGGATTTGGGGGTCCCCTGAGGGTCCCCATGGGGATTTGGGTGTCCACGGGTGGGATTTGGGGGTCCCCATGGGGATTTGGGGGTCCCCGAGGTCCCCATGGGGATATGGGTGGCCATGGGTGGGATTTGGGGGTCCCCATGGGGATTTGGGGGTCCCCGAGGTCCCCATGGGGATATGGGTGGCCATGGGTGGGATTTGGGGGTCCCCATGGGGATTTGGGGGTCCATGGGTGGGATTTGGGGGTCCCCATGGGGATTTGAGGGTCCCCCGAGGTCCCCATGAGGATTTGGGTGTCCATGGGTGGGATTTGAGGGTCCCAATGGGGATTTGGGGGTCCCACAGGGTCCCCATGGGGATTTGGGTGGCCACGGGTGGGATTTGGGTGTCCATGGTTGGGATTTGGGGGTCACCCTGGGGGTTTGGGGGGTCCCACGGGGTCCCCATGGGGATTTGGGTGGCCACGGGTGGGATTTGGGTGTCCATGGGTGGGATTTGAGGGTCACCCTGGGGATTTGGGGGTCCCTCGAGGTCCCCATGGGGATTTGGGTGTCCATGGGTGGGATTTAGGGGTCCCCATGGGGATTTGAGGGTCCCCCGAGGTCCCCATGAGGATTTGGGTGTCCATGGGTGGGATTTGAGGGTCACCCTGGGGTTCCCATGGGGATTTGGGTGTCCACGGGTGGGATTTGGGGGTCCCAATGGGGATTTGGGGGTCCCACAGGGTCCCCATGGGGATTTGGGTGGCCATGGGTGGGATTTGGGTGTCCATGGTTGGGATTTGGGGTCACCCTGGGGATTTGGGGGTCCCCCTGGGGTCCCCATGGGGATTTGGGTGGCCACGGGTGGGATTGGGGGTCCATGGGTGGGATTTGGGGGTCACCCTGGGGATTTGGGTGTCCCCCGGGGTCCCCATGGGGATTTGGGGGTCCATGGGTGGGATTTGGGGGTCCCCCGAGGTCCCCATCGGGATTTGGGTGTCCACGGGTGGGATTTGAGGGTCCCCCTGGGGTCCTCCTGGGGATTTGGGGGCGCCGGGTGGGATTTGGGGGTCCCCCGAGGTCCCCATGGGGATTTGGGTGTCCATGGGTGGGATTTGGGGGTCCCCATGGGATTTGGGGGTCCCTCGAGGTCCCCAAGGGGATTTGGGTGGCCATGGGTGGGATTTGGGGGTCCATGGGTGGGATTTGGGGGTCACCCTGGGGATTTGGGTGTCCCCCGGGGTCCCCATGGGGATTTGGGTGTCCATGGGTGGGATTTGAGGGTCACCCTGGGGTTCCCATGGGGATATGGGTGTCCATGGGTGGGATTTGGGGGTCCCCATGGGGATTTGGGGGTCCCCCGAGGTCCCCATTGGTATTTGGGTGTCCACAGGTGGGATTTGAGGGTCACCCTGGGGATTTGGGGGTCCCCTGAGGGTCCCCATGGGGATTTGGGTGTCCACAGGTGGGATTTGGGTGTCCCTGGGTGGGATTTGGGGGTCCCCATGGGGATTTGGGGGTCCCTCGAGGTCCCCATGGCGATTTGGGTGTCCACGGGTGGGATTTGGGGGTCCCCTGAGGGTCCCCATTGGGATTTGGGTGTCCATGGGTGGGATTTGGGGGTCCCCATGGGGGTTTGGGGGTCCCCCGGGGTCCCCATGGGGATTTGGGTGGCCATGGGTGGGATTTGGGGGTCCCCATGGGGATTTGGGGGTTCCCGAGGTCCCCATGGGGATTTGGGTGTCCATGGGTGGGATTTGAGGGACCCCCTGGGGATTTGGGGGTCCATGGGTGGGATTTGGGGGTCCATGGGTGGGATTTGAGGGTCACCCTGGGGATTTGGGGGTCCCTCGAGGTCCCCATGGGGATTTGGGTGTCCATGGGTGGGATTTGAGGGTCACCCTGGGGGTTTGGGGGGTCCCACGGGGTCCCCATGGGGATTTGGGTGTCCATGGGTGGGATTTGGGGGTCACCCTGGGGTCCCCATGGGGATATGGGTGGCCATGGGTGGGATTTGGGGGTCCCCAAGGGGATTTGGGGGTCCCCCGAGGTCCCCATTGGTATTTGGGTGTCCACGGGTGGGATTTGAGGGTCACCCTGGGGATTTGGGTGTCCCCCGGGGTCCCCATGGGGATTTGGATGTCCACGGGTGGGATTTGGGGGTCCATAGGTGGGATTTGGGGGTCCCCATGGGGATTTGGGGGTCCCCCGAGGTCCCCATGGGGATTTGGGGGTCCATGGGTGGGATTTGGGGGTCCCCCGAGGTCCCCATCGGGATTTGGGTGTCCACGGGTGGGATCTGAGGGTCCCCCTGGGGTCCTCCTGGGGATTAGGGGTGCCAGGGTGGGATTTGGGGGCGCCGGGTGGGATTTGGGGGCGCCGGGGTGGGATTTGGGGGTGCCGGAGGGGGTGGGGTGGGGGGCTCACCGGGTTGGGGGGGCTCCTTGCGGACGTGGGCGTCCTCGATGGCGCCGATGCCACCGCTGAACATGATGGGCTTGATCCACTCGCGGCGCTCGCCGCCGGGCAGCACCTGCCCGAAGGAGCGGGCGAAGCCTGGGGACGTCACCCGCGGCGTCACCCGCGTGTCCCCACCCCGTCCCGGCACCCCACGTACCCCCACATCCCCCCCCCCGGCCGGGAGAACCCACCCCGAGGAGCCCACGAGGTCATGGTGGACCAGCACCCATGGTGGCACCAACCCCCATGAGCTCAACCATGGTGGCACCAACAAGATCACCCGGGATGTCACCTGTGGTGTCACCCACAGCGCCCGTGTCCCACCCCCGACACCCCACGTACCCCCAAATTCCCCCCCTGGGCAGGAGAACCCACCCCAAGGAGCCCACGAGGTCATGGTGGACCAGCACCCGTGGTGGCACCAACACCCGTGAGCACAACCATGGTGGCACCAGCAAGATCACCCGGGATGTCACCCGCGGTGTCACCCACAGCACCCGTGGCAATCCACATACCCCTGGGAGCACCCCAAATCCGCCCCCCTCCCCAGCAGAGCCCCACTGGGGACAGGGACACCTGGAGAAGCCTGGGGGACATCGCCCGTGGTGTCACCTGTGGTGTCACCCACATCCCCAAAAGCCCGGGGTCACCAAGGTCATGGGGGTCCCTTGAGGTCCCAGGAGGGTCCCCAAGTGTCCCTGGGGGTCCCCAAGGCCGTGAGGGTCTCTGGGCACCTTGGGAAGGTCCGCAAGCTCATGGGGGCCCCCAAGTGTCCCTGAGAGGTCCCCAAGTGTCCCCATGGGGTCCCCACATGTCCCTGGGGGGTTCCCAAAGCCATGAGGGTCTCTGGGCACCTTGGGAGGGTCCCCAACCTCATGGTGGTCCCCAAGTGTCCCCAAGTGTCCCTGGGGGTCCCCAAGGCCGTGAAGGTCTCAGGGCACCTTGGGAGGGTCCCCAAGCTCATGGGGGTCCCCAAATGTCCCTAAGAGGTCCCCAAGTGTCCCCAGAGGGTCCCCACATGTCCCTGGGGGTCCCCAAGGCCGTGAAGGTCTCTGGGCACCCTCAGAGGGTCCCCAAGCTCATGGGG
The DNA here is from genome assembly GCF_036417845.1 of Apteryx mantelli. NCBI lineage: Eukaryota > Metazoa > Chordata > Aves > Apterygiformes > Apterygidae > Apteryx > Apteryx mantelli. The sequence goes on from NW_027118528.1 coordinate 64,300, forward strand.
GTCCCCAAGTGTCCATGGAGGTCCCCAAGGCCATGAGGGTCTCTGGGCACCTTGGGGGAGGGTCCCCAAGCTCATGGGGGTCCCCAAGTGTCCCCAAGTGTCCCCAAGGCCGTGAAGGTCTCAGGGCACCTTGGGAGGGTCCCCAAGGTCACGGGGGTCCCCAAGTGTCCCCAAGTGTCCCCAAGGCCGTGAAGGTCTCAGGGCACCTTGGGAGGGTCCCCAAGGTCACGGGGGTCCCCAAGTGTCCCCGAGTGTCCCCAAGGCCATGAAGGTCTCTGGGCACCTTGGGAGGATCCCCAAGCTCATGGGGGTCCCTAAGTGTCCCCAAGGCCATGAGGGTTTCTGGGCACCTTGGGAAGGTCACCAAGGTCATGGGGATCCCCAAGTGTCCCTGGGGGGGTCCCCAAGTGTCCCCAAGTGTCCCCAAGGCCATGAGGGTCTCTGGGCACCCTCAGAGGGTCCCCAAGCTCATGGGGGTCCCCAAGTGTCCCTAGAATGTCCCCACATGTCCCTGTGTGACCCAAGACCACGAGGGTGTCTGGGCACCCTCAGAGGGTCCCCAACCTCACGGGGGTCCCCAAGTGTCCCCAAGCGTCCCCAAGGCCATGAAGGTCTCAGGGCACCTTGGGAGGGTCCCGAAGGTCACGGGGGTCCCCGAGTGTCCCCGAGTGTCCCCAAGTGTCCCCAAGGCTGTGAAGGTCTCAGGGCACCTTGGGAGGGTCCCCAAGCTCATGGGGGTCCCCAAGTGTCCCCAAGTGTCCCCAAGGCCGGGAAGGTCTCAGGGCACCTTGGGAGGGTCCCCAACCTCATGGGGGTCCCCAAGTGTCCCCAAGCGTCCCCAAGGCCATGAGGGTCTCAGGGCACCTTGGGAGGGTCCCCAAGGTCATGGTGGTCCCCAAGCGTCCCCAGGTGTCCCTGGGGGGTCCCCAAAGCCACAAGGGTGTCTAGGCACCCTCAGAGGGTCCCCAACCTCACAGGGGTCCCCAAGTGTCCCCAAGGCCGTGAAGGTCTCTGGGCACCCTCAGAGGGTCCCCAAGCTCATGGGGGTCCCCAAGTGTCCCCAAGTGTCCGTGGGGTCCCCAAGTGTCCCCAAGTGTCCCCAAGGCCATGAGGGTTTCTGGGCACCTTGGGAGGGTCCCCAAGGTCATGAGGGTCCCCAAGTGTCCCTGGGGGGTCCCCAAGGGTCCCCAAGGCCGTGAAGGTCTCAGGGCACCTTGGGAGGGTCCCCAAGCTCACAGGGGGTCCCCAAGTGTCCCCAAGCGTCCCCAAGGCCGTGAGGGTCTCAGGGCACCTTGGGAGGGTCCCCAAGGTCATGGTGGTCCCCAAGCGTCCCCAGGTGTCCCTGGGGGGTCCCCAAAGCCACAAGGGTGTCTAGGCACCCTCAGAGGGTCCCCAACCTCACGGGGGTCCCCAAGTGTCCCCAAGCGTCCCCAAGGCCGTGAAGGTCTCAGGGCACCTTGGGAGGGTCCCCAAGGTCATGGTGGTCCCCAAGCGTCCCCAGAATGTCCCCAAGTGTCCCTGGGGGTCCCCAAGACCACGAGGGTTTCTGGGCACCTTGGGAGGGTCCCCAAGCTCATGGGGGGTCCCCAAGTGTCCCCAAGGCCGTGAAGGTCTCAGGGCACCTTGGGAGGGTCCCCAACCTCACAGTGGGTCCCCAAGTGTCCCCAAGTGTCCCTGGGGGGTCCCCAAGTGTCCATGGGGTCCCCAATGCCATGAGGGTCTCTGGGCACCTTGGGAGGGTCCCCAAGCTCATGGGGGGTCCCCAAGTGTCCCCAAGGCCGTGAAGGTCTCAGGGCACCTTGGGAGGGTCCCCAACCTCACGGTGGGTCCCCAAGTGTCCCCAAGTGTCCCTGGGGGGTCCCCAAGTGTCCATGGGGTCCCCAAGGCCATGAGGGTGTCTGGGCACCTTGGGAGGGTCCCCAACCTCACGGTGGGTCCCCAAGTGTCCCCAAGTGTCCCTGGGGGGTCCCCAAGTGTCCATGGGGTCCCCAAGGCCATGAGGGTGTCTGGGCACCTTGGGAGGGTCCCCAACCTCATGGGGGGTCCCCAAGTGTCCCCAAGGCCGTGAAGGTCTCAGGGCACCTTGGGAGGGTCCCCAACCTCACGGTGGGTCCCCAAGTGTCCCCAAGTGTCCCTGGGGGGTCCCCAAGTGTCCATGGGGTCCCCAAGGCCATGAGGGTGTCTGGGCACCTTGGGAGGGTCCCCAACCTCATGGGGGGTCCCCAAGTGTCCCCAAGGCCGTGAAGGTCTCTGGGCACCTTGGGAGGGTCCCCAAGCTCACGGGGGGTCCCCAAGTGTCCCCAAGTGTCCCTGGGGGGTCCCCAAGTGTCCATGGGGTCCCCAAGGCCACGAGGGTTTCTGGGCACCTTGGGAGGGTCCCCAAGCTCATGGGGGGTCCCCAAGTGTCCCCAAGGCTGTGAAGGTCTCAGGGCACCTTGGGAGGGTCCCCAAGCTCACGGGGGTCCCCAAGTGTCCCCATGTGTCCCTGGGGGGTCCCCAAGGCCGTGAAGGTCTCTGGGCACCTTGGGAAGGTCCGCAAGCTCATGGGGGTCCCCAAGTGTCCCCAGGGGTCCCCAAAGCCGTGAAGGTCTCTGGGCACCCTCAGAGGGTTCCCGACCTCATGGGGGTCCCCAAGTGTCCCCAAGTGTCCCTGGGGTCCCCAAGGCCGTGAAGGTCTCTGGGCACCTTGGGAGGGTCCTCAAGCTCATGGGAGTCCCCAAGTGTCCCCAAGTGTCCCTGGGGGGTCCCCAAGTGTCCATGGGGTCCCCAAGGCCACGAGGGTTTCTGGGCACCTTGGGAGGGTCCCCAAGCTCATGGGGGGTCCCCAAGTGTCCCCAAGGCCGTGAAGGTCTCAGGGCACCTTGGGAGGGTCCCCAAGCTCACGGGGGGTCCCCAAGCGTCCCCGAGTGTCCCTGGGGGGTCCCCAAGTGTCCATGGGGTCCCCAAGGCCACGAGGGTTTCTGGGCACCTTGGGAGGGTCCCCAAGCTCATGGGGGGTCCCCAAGTGTCCCCAAGGCCGTGAAGGTCTCAGGGCACCTTGGGAGGGTCCCCAAGCTCACGGGGGGTCCCCAAGTGTCCCCAAGTGTCCCTGGGGGGTCCCCAAGTGTCCATGGGGTCCCCAAGGCCATGAGGGTGTCTGGGCACCTTGGGAGGGTCCCCAAGCTCATGGGGGGTCCCCAAGTGTCCCCAAGTGTCCCCGAGTGTCCCCAAGGCCGTGAAGGTCTCAGGGCACCTTGGGAGGGTCCCCAAGCTCATGGTGGTCCCCAAGTGTCCCCGAGTGTCCCCGAGTGTCCCCGAGGGTCCCCAAGGCCGTGAGGGTCTCTAGGTACCTTGGGAGGGTCCCCAAGCTCATGGGGGTCCCCAAGTGTCCCCGAGGCCGTGAAGGTCTCAGGGCACCTTGGGAGGGTCCCCAAGCTCACGGGGGGTCCCCAAGCGTCCCCGAGTGTCCCCGAGTGTCCCCGAGGGGGGGGTCCCCGCTCACCGGCCAGCAGCGGCTCCCCGAACTTGTTGCCGTAGTCGCTGGCGCCGTCGCTGGCGCCGAGGGCCACCTCGAGGGGCCGGGCGAAGGTTTCGGGGTACGGCTGCGCCCCGTCTTCCCACGGCAGCTCGTAGCCTGGCCGGGGGACACGGGGGGTTTGGGGGTGCCCCGGGGGGGTCCACGGGGTCGTGGGGGGATCTTGGGGGGTCCCAAGGGGGTTTGAGGGGGGTCCCAGGGGGTTTTGGGGGGCTCCTGGGGGATCTTGGGGGGTCCCAAGGGGTTTTGGGGGGTCCCAGGGGGTTTTGGGGGGCTCCTGGGGGGATCTTGGGGGGTCCCAAGGGGGTTTGGGGGGTCCCAGGGGGTTTTGGGGGGCTCCTGGGGGATTTTGGGGGGTCCCAAGGGGTTTGGGGGGGTCCCAGGGGGTTTTGGGGGGCTCCTGGGGGATTTTGGGGGGTCCCAAGGGGTTTGGGGGGGTCCCAGGGGGTTTTGGGGGGCTCCTGGGGGATCTTGGGGGGTCCCAAGGGGTTTGAGGGGGTCCCAGGGGGTTTTGGGGGGCTCCTGGGGGGGTCTTGGGGGGTCCCAAGGGGTTTTGGGGGGTCCCAGGGGGTTTTGGGGGGCTCCTGGGGGGGTCTTGGGGGGTCCCAAGGGGTTTTGGGGGGTCCCAGGGGGTTTTGGGGGGCTCCTGGGGGGGTCTTGGGGGGTCCCAAGGGGTTTTGGGGGTCCCAGGGGGTTTTGGGGGGGCTCCTGGGGGGATCTTGGGGTGTCCCAAGGGTTTGGGGGGGTCCCAGGGGGTTTTGGGGGGCTCCTGGGGGGATCTTGGGGGGTCCCAAGGGGTTTTGGGGGGCACGGGAGGGTTTTGGGGGGCTCCTGGGGGGGTCTTGGGGGGTCCCAAGGGTTTGGGGGGCCCCAGGGGGTTTGGGGGGGCTCCTGGGGGATTTTGGGGGATCCCAAGGGGTTTTGGGGGGTCCCAGGGGTTTTGGGGGGCTCCTGGGGGATCTTGGGGGGTCCCAAGGGTTTGGGGGGGGTCCCAGGGGGTTTTGGGGGCTCCTGGGGATCTTGGGGGGTCCCAGGGGGTTTGGGGGGCTCCTGGGGGGGTCTTGGGGGTCTCAAGGGGTTTTGGGGGGTCCCAGGGGGTTTTGGGGGGCTCCTGGGGGGATCTTGGGGGGTCCCAAGGGTTTGGGGGGTCCCAAGGAGTTTTGGGGGGCTCCTGGGGGATCTTGGGGGGTCCAAGGGGTTTTGGGGGGCACGGGAGGGTTTTGGGGGCTCCTGGGGGGGTCTTGGGGGGTCCCAAGGGGTTTTGGGGGGCACGGGAGGGTTTTGGGGGGCTCCTGGGGGATCTTGGGGGGTCCCAAGGGGTTTGGGGGGGTCCCAGGGGGTTTTGGGGGGCTCCTGGGGAGATCTTGGGGGGTCCCAAGGGTTTGGGGGGCCCCAGGGGCTTTTGGGGGGCTCCTGGGGGGATCTTGGGGGGTCCCAAGGGGTTTTGGGGGGCCCCAGGGGCTTTTGGGGGGCTCCTGGGGGGATCTTGGGGGGTCCCAAGGAGTTTTGGGGGGCTCCTGGGGGGATCTTGGGTGTCCCAAGGGTTTGGGGGGGTCCCAAGGGTTTTGGGGGGCTCCTGGGGGGATCTTGGGGGGTCTCAAGGGGTTTTGGGGGGGTCCCAGGGGGCTTTGGGGGGCTCCTGGGGAGATTTTGGGGGGTCCCAAGGGGTTTGGGGGGGGTCCCAGGGGGTTTTGGGGGGGCCCTTGGGGGGATCTTGGGGGGTCCCAAGGGGTTTGGGGGGGTCCCAGGGGGTTTTAGGGGGCTCCTGGGGGGATCTTGGGGGGTCCCAGGGGGTTTGGGGGGGTCCCAGGGGGTTTTGGGGGGCTCCTGGGGGGATTTTGGGGGGTCCCAGGGGGTTTGGGGGGTCCCAGGGGGTTTTGGGGGGCCCTTGGGGGATCTTGGGGGGTCCCAAGGGGTTTGGGGGGGTCCCAGGGGGTTTTAGGGGGCTCCTGGGGGGATCTTGGGGGGTCCCAGGGGGTTTGGGGGGGTCCCAGGGGGTTTTGGGGGGCTCCTGGGGGGATCTTGGGGGGTCCCAGGGGGTTTGGGGGGTCCCAGGGGGTTTTGGGGGTCCCAGGGGGTTTTGGGGGGCTCCTGGGGGATTTTGGGGGGTCCCAGGGGGTTTTGGGGGGTCCCAGGGGGTTTTGGGGGCTCCTGGGGGGATCTTGGGGGGTCCCAGGGGGTTTTGGGGGCCCCAGGGGGTTTTGGGGGGCTCCTGGGAGGATCTTGGGGGGTCCCAGGGGTTTGGGGGGCCCCAGGGGGTTTTGGGGGGCTCCTGGGGGGATCTTGGGGGGTCCCAAGGGGTTTGGGGGGGGTCCCAGGGGGTTTTGGGGGGCTCCTGGGGGGATCTTGGGGGGTCCCAAGGGTTTGGGGGGGTCCCAGGGGGTTTTGGGGGCTCCTGGGGGGATTTTGGGGGGGTCCCAAGGGTTTGGGGGGGTCCCAGGGGGTTTTGGGGGGCTCCTGGGGGATTTTGGGGAGTCCCAAGGATTTTGGGGGGTCCCAGGGGGTTTTGGGGGCTCCTGGGGGATCTTGGGGGGTCCCAAGGGTTTGGGGGGGTCCCAGGGAGATTTGGGGGTGCTGGGTGGGATTCTGGGGGTGCCAGGGGGGATTTTGGGGGTACTGGGGTGGATTTTGGGGTGCCGAGTTGGATTTTGAGGGGAACCAGTGGGTTTTGGGGGTGCCGGGTGTGATTTTGGGGGTGCCAGGGTGGATTTGGGTTGCTGGGTGTGATTTTGGGGGTACCGGGGTGGATTTTGGGGGTTCCAGGGGAATTTTGGGGGTGCCGGGGGATGTTGGGGTGCGGGGGGGCCTTTGGGGGTACCGGGGTGGATTTTGGGGTACCAGGGGGATTTTGGGGGCACCGGGGTGGATTTTGGGGCACCGGGTGTGATTTTGGCGGTAAAGGGGGGATTTTGGGGCACCGGGTGTGATTTTGGGGGTGCCAGGGCAGATTTTGGGGGTACCGGGGGGATTTTGTTGGTGCTAGGGGGGATTTTGGGGGTGCCAGGTGTGATTTTTGGGGTTTCCAGGGGAATTTTGGGGTGCCGGGTGTGATTTTGGGGTTTCCAGGGGGATTTGGGGGTGCCAGGGTGGATTTTGGGGGTACCGGGTGGATGTTGGGGTGCTGGGGGGAGTTTGGGGGTGCCGGGGTGGATTTTGGGGGTAGCGGGGGGATTTTGGGGTGTAGGGTGTGATTTTGGGGTGCCGGGTGTGATTTTGGGGGTACCAGGGTGTATTTTGGGGGTGTCCCAGGTATTTGGGTGTACCAGGGGGATTTTGGGGTACCAGGTGGGATTTTGAGGGTGCAGGGTGGATTTTGGGGTGCCGGGTGTGATTTTGGGGGTACTGGGGGATTTTGGGTGCCGGGGTGGATTTGAGGGTGCCGGGTGTGATTTTGGGGGTACCGGGGTGGATTTTGGGGTGCTGGGAGTATTTTGGGGGTGTCCCGGGGATTTTGGGGTTACCAAGGGGATGTTGGGGTGCCGGGTGTGATTTTGGGGGTGCCGGGGGGATGTTGGGGTGCCGGGTGGGATTTTGGGGGTACCGGGGTGGATTTTGGGGTGCCGGGTGTGATTTTGGGTACCGGGGTGGATTTTGGGGGTGCCGGGGGGATGTTGGGGTGCCGGGTGTGATTTTGGGGGTACCGGGGTGGATTTTGGGGTGCTGGGGAGTATTTTGGGGGTGTCCCGGGGATTTTGGGGTTACCAAGGGGATGTTGGGGTGCCGGGTGGGATTTTGGGGGTACCGGGGTGGATTTTGGGGTGCTGGAGAGTATTTTGGGGGTGTCCCGGGGATTTTGGGGTTACCAAGGGGATGTTGGGGTGCCGGGTGTGATTTTGGGGGTGCCGGGGGGATGTTGGGGGTGCCGGGTGTGATTTTGGGGGTACCAGGGGGATTTTGGGGTGCTGGGAGTATTTTGGGGGTGTCCCGGGGATTTTGGGGTTACCAAGGGGATGTTGGGGTGCCGGGTGGGATTTTGGGGGTGCCGGGGGGATTTTGGGGGTACCGGGGGGATGTTGGGGTGCCGGGGGGGATGTTGGGGTGCCGGGTGGGATTTTGGGGGTGCCGGGGGGATGTTGGGGTGCCGGGGGGGGGGGGCGGTTTGGGGGGCTCACCGGGGACGAGGAGGTTGCCGAAGCTGTAGCCGGCGGTGCCGGCGATGACGTGGGCTCCGCGCCCGGTGCAACTGCACGTCCCGGATGCGGCCCCCCGTGCCCGTGGTGGCGCCGCTGAAGGGGGCCACGGCTGCCCGGGGGCGGGGCCTCGTCACGCCCCGCCCACACCCTGGGAACACCCCGCCCACACCGCAAGGCCACGCCCCCCCGCCTCCCTCCTCCCCCCCCCCGGCTGCTGCTGCCTCGCACCTTTCTGCTCCCCCTCCAGGAGCAGAATGCACCGCTTGGCCACGCCCCCTCCCTCAGGCCACGCCCCCTAATACGAGGCCACGCCCCTATGCAGGCCACGCCCCCCCCCGTGCAGCCACAAGCGCTGCCCTGCTGTCTCCGGACCACGCCCCCCCCCAGCCCCGCCCCCTACCCCAGCACTGGGGGGGAGAGGTGCTGGCCACGCCCCCCAGGCCGGGACCACGCCCCCAGGCCGCTGGCCACGCCCCCTCCCCTCCAGGCTGGATCTGCGCCTCCCCAGGGCAATTGGTGACTCCGGATTTGCCCCCCACACCCCACCCCCCAGCCCTGGATCTGCCCCCTTCCAGCCCCTGTATTTGCCCCCCCCAGCCCCATATCTGCCCCCCCCAGCCCCGTATCTGCCCCACCAGCCCCGTATTTGCCTCCCCCAGCCCCATATCTGCCCCCCTCAGCCCCATATCTGCCCCCACAGCCCTGTATCTGCCCCACCAGCCCCGTATTTGCCCCACCAGCCCCGTATTTGCCCCTCTCAGCCCCATATCTGCCCCATAGCCCCATATCTGCCCCCCCAGCCCCATAGACGCCCCCAACCCCATATCTACCCCCAGCCTCATATTTGCCCCCCTAGCCTCCTATTTGCCCCCCAGCCTCATATTTGCCCCCCAGCCCCATATTTACCCCCCAGCCTCCTATTTGCCCCCCCAGCCTCATATTTGCCCCCCCAGCCCCATATTTACCCCCCCAACCCCATAGATGCCCCAACCCCATATCTACCCCCAGCCCCCATATCTGCCCCCCCCAGCCCCGTATTTGCCCCCCTCAGCCCTATATCTGCCCCCATAGCCCCATATCTGCCCTCCCAGCCCCGTATCTACCCCCCCAGCCCCGTATTTACCCCCCCCATAGCCCCGTCTTTGCCCCCCCCCCACCCCCAGCTTCGCCCCCTCGGGCTCGACGCTGGGGGAAGTTGTGGGTCTCGGCGGTGAAGATGACGTGCCGGGTGGTGGTGCGCTTCTCGAAGGGGCTGGGCCGCGCCGGGTCCTGGGGCCACAGCGCCGCCACCGCCACCCCCCGGATGGCGCTGGGGGGGGCACCCGGGCTGCCGTCACCCAGGGGTGCCCCCCCACCAAGCCGTGGGTGCCCACCATGGAGCTTCAAGAACCCGTGGGTGGCCACCACCAAGCGTGGGTGCCCATCATGGCGCTGCTGGCACCCACCATGGAGCCGCCAGCACCCACCATGGGGCTTCAAGCACCCATGGGCCACCCAACACCAAGCCATGAGCACCCATGGACACCACCATGGAGCCACGGGCACCATGGACCACTCAAAACCAAGCCAGGAGCACCCATGGGCACCACCAGGGAGTCTCGGGCACCCTTGGGCCACCCACCACCGAGCCACGGACACCTACGGCCACCCACGACTGAGCCATGAGCACCCACCACTGACTAGTGAGCACCCATGGGCCACCCAACACCAAGCCGTGGTCACTCGTAGGCACCACCATGAAGCCATGGGCGCCCACTACAAAGCCACAAGGTCCCATGGTTCACCCAACACCAAGCCACGGCCAACCAGGATCACCACCATGGAGCCAGGAGCACCCATAGATCACCCAACACCAAGCCATGGACCACCCAACACCAAGCCATGGCCAACCAAGGTCACCCCAATGGAGCCTTGGGCACCCATGGGCCACCCAACACCAAGCCATGGGCACCACCACGGAGCCATGGGCACCCACGGGCCACCCAACACCAAGTCACGGCCAACCAGGATCACCACCATGGAGCCAGGAGCACCCATAGACCACCCAACACCAAGCCATGGACCACCCAACACCAAGCCATGGCCAAACAAGATCACCCCAATGGAGCCTTGGGCACCCATGGGCCACCCAACACCAAGCCATGGGCACCACCATGGAGCCACGGGCACCCACGGGCCACCCAACACCAAGTCACGGCCAACCAGGATCACCACCATGGAGCCAGGAGCACCCATAGATCACCCAACACCAAGCCATGGCCAACCAGGATCACCACCATGGAGCCAGGAGCACCCATAGACCACCCAACACCAAGCCATGGGCACCACCACGGAGCCACGGGCACCCACGGGCCACCCAACACCAAGTCACGGCCAACCAGGATCACCACCATGGAGCCAGGAGCACCCATAGACCACCCAGCACCAAGCCATGGGCACCACCACGGAGCCATGGGCACCCACGGGCCACCCAACACCAAGCCACGGCCAACCAGGATCACCACCATGGAGCCAGGAGCACCCATAGACCACTCAACACCAAGCCATGGGCACCACCACGGAGCCATGGGCACCCACGGGCCACCCAACACCAAGCCACGGCCAACCAGGATCACCACCATGGAGCCAGGAGCACCCATAGACCACCCAACACCAAGCCATGGCCAACCAAGGTCACCCCAATGGAGCCTTGGGCACCCATGGGCCACCCAACACCAAGCATGGGCACCACCACGGAGCCACGGGCACCCACGGGCCACCCAACACCAAGTCACGGCCAACCAGGATCACCACCATGGAGCCAGGAGCACCCATAGATCACCCAACACCAAGCCATGGACCACCCAACACCAAGCCATGGCCAACCAAGGTCACCCCAATGGAGCCTAGGGCACCCATGGGCCACCCAACACCAAGCCATGGGCACCACCATGGAGCCACGGGCACCCACGGGCCACCCAACACCAAGTCACGGCCAACCAGGATCACCACCATGGAGCCAGGAGCACCCATAGATCACCCAACACCAAGCCATGGACCACCCAACACCAAGCCATGGCCAACCAAGGTCACCCCAATGGAGCCTTGGGCACCCATGGGCCACCCAACACCAAGCCATGGGCACCACCATGGAGCCACGGGCACCCACGGGCCACCCAACACCAAGTCACGGCCAACCAGGATCACCACCATGGAGCCAGGAGCACCCATAGACCACCCAACACCAAGCCATGGACCACCCCACACCAAGCCATGGCCAAACAAGATCACCCAATGGAGCCTAGGGCACCCATGGGCCACCCAACACCAAGCCATGGGCACCACCACGGAGCCACGGGCACCCACGGGCCACCCAACACCAAGCCATGGCCAACCAGGATCACACCATGGAGCCAGGAGCACCCATAGACCACCCAACACCAAGCCATGGACCACCCAACACCAAGCCATGGCCAACCAAGGTCACCCCAATGGAGCCTTGGGCACCCATGGGCCACCCAACACCAAGCCATGGGCACCACCACGGAGCCATGGGCACCCACGGGCCACCCAACACCAAGTCACGGCCAACCAGGATCACCACCATGGAGCCAGGAGCACCCATGGACCACTCAACACCAAGCCATGGGCACCACCACGGAGCCACAGGCACCCATGGACCACTCAACACCAAGTCATGGCCAACCAGGATCACCACCATGGAGCCAGGAGCATCTATGATCCACCCAACCAAGCCACCTTCACCCTTGATCCACCCCCCACCGAGCCACCAGTGTCCCCAGGCCACGAGCCACCACCGGCCCGGTGACACCGAGCCCCACGGACCTGCTGTTGTCGGAGAACTTGATGACGTTGTTGGGGTTGCTGGTCTTCTGGGTGTCCATGATGGTCTCGAAGAGCGACTGGGCAGCTCCTGCCCGTCCACCACCAGGCGCCCCTTGAAGAACCAGTGCCGGCTGTGCTCGCTGGGGACACGGGGACACGGGTGTCACCGGGGCGGGGGCTCCCTCATCATTTTGGGGGTCCCATGGGTGGGGGTCAGGGTGGGGGACCTGTTGGACTGGGCCAGGTCGAAGCACTCGACGGAGGTGGGGTTGCGCCCCACGTGCTGGAAGAGCCGCGTGTAGTAGTCGAGGTCCCAGGCGTCGAAGGCCAGCCCTGGGGACACGGCGTGAGGTGGCACCCGTGTCCCCCCAGGTCCCTCCATGTCCCTCAATGTCCTCCATGTCCCCCCATGTCCCCCCATGTCCCTCCATGTCCCTCCATGTCCCCCATGTCCCTCCATGTCCCTCCATGTCCCTCCATGTCCTTCCATGTCCCCCCATGTCCCTCCATGTCCCCCATGTCCCTCCATGTCCCCCCATGTCCCCCCATGTCCCCCATGTCCCTCCATGTCCCTCCATGTCCCTCCATGTCCCTCCATGTCCTTCCATGTCCCCCCATGTCCCTCCATGTCCCCCATGTCCCTCCATGTCCCCCCATGTCCCCCCATGTCCCCATGTCCCTCCATGTCCCTCCATGTCCCTCCATGTCCCCCCATGTCCCCCATGTCCCCCATGTCCCCCCATGTCCCTCCATGTCCCCCATGTCCCTCCATGTCCCTCCATGTCCCCCCATGTCCCTCATGTCCCCCCATGTCCCTCCGTGTCCCTCCATGTCCCTCCATGTCCCCCATGTCCCTCCATGTCCCCCCATGTCCTCCATGTCCCCCATGTCCCTCCATGTCCCCATGTCCTCCATGTCCCCCCATGTCCCTCCATGTCCCTCCATGTCCCCCATGTCCCCCCATGTCCCTCCATGTCCCTCCATGTCCCCATGTCCTCCATGTCCCCCATGTCCCTCCGTGTCCCTCCATGTCCCTCCATGTCCCCATGTCCCTCCATGTCCCCCCATGTCCTCCATGTCCTCCATGTCCCCATGTCCCTCCGTGTCCCCCCATGTCCCCCATGTCCCCCCATGTCCCTCCATGTCCCCCATGTCCCTCCATGTCCCCCCATGTCCCTCATGTCCCCATGTCCCTCCATGTCCCCCATGTCCCCCATGTCCCTCCATGTCCCCCATGTCCCCCCATGTCCCTCATGTCCCCCATGTCCCTCCATGTCCCCCATGTCCCTCCGTGTCCCTCCATGTCCCCCATGTCCCTCCATGTCCCCATGTCCCCCATGTCCCTCCATGTCCCTCCATGTCCCCCATGTCCCCCATGTCCCTCCATGTCCTCCATGTCCCTCCATGTCCCCATGTCCCCCCATGTCCCCCCATGTCCCTCCATGTCCCTCCATGTCCTCCATGTCCCCCCATGTCCCTCCGTGTCCCCCCATGTCCCCCATGTCCCCTCCATGTCCCTCCATGTCCCCCATGTCCCTCCATGTCCCACCATGTCCCTCCATGTCCCTCATGTCCCTCCATGTCCCCCATGTCCCTCCATGTCCCTCCATGTCCCTCATGTCCCTTCATGTCCCTCATGTCCCTCCATGTCCCTCCATGTCCCTCATGTCCCCCCATGTCCCTCCATGTCCCCCCATGTCCCCCATGTCCCTCCATGTCCTCCATGTCCCCCCATGTCCCTCCATGTCCCTCCATGTCCCCCATGTCCCCCCATGTCCCTCCATGTCCCCCATGTCCCTCCATGTCCCCCCATGTCCCTCCATGTCCCTCCATGTCCCCCATGTCCCCCCATGTCCCTCCATGTCCCCCATGTCCCCCCATGTCCCTCCATGTCCCTCCATGTCCCCCCATGTCCCTCCATGTCCCTCCATGTCCCCCATGTCCCTCCATGTCCCTCCATTCCCCCATGTCCCCCCATGTCCCTCCATGTCCCTCCATGTCCCCCATGTCCCTCCATGTCCCTCCATGTCCCCCATGTCCCATGTCCCCCATGTCCCCCCATGTCCCTCCATGTCCCCCATGTCCCCCCATGTCCCTCCATGTCCCTCCATGTCCCCCCATGTCCCTCCATGTCCCTCCATGTCCCCCATGTCCCTCCATGTCCCCCATGTCCCTCCATGTCCCTCCATGTCCCTCCATGTCCCCCCATGTCCCTCATGTCCCTCCATGTCCCCATGTCCCCCCGTGTCCCCCATGTCCCCCATGTCCCTCATGTCCCTCCATGTCCCCCATGTCCCTCCGTGTCCCCCCATGTCCCCCATGTCCCCCATGTCCCTCCGTGTCCCTCCGTGTCCCTCCATGTCCCCCATACTCCTCTATGTTCTCCATGTCCATGTCCCTCCATGTCCCCCCATGTCCCCCCATGTCCCTCCATGTCCCCCATGTCCCCCATGTCCCCCATGTCCCTCCATGTCCCCCATGTCCCCCCGTACCCAGCTCGCGGTCGGCGCGCTCCAGGCCTCGCGGCCGCCCCCCAGGACGTCGATGGTGGTGACGGGGACGGGGCGGGTGGGGACGGCGAAGGAGGTGATGGGCCGAGGGTAGAGCTGCTCCGTCATCCGGTCGCTCAGCGCCGGCACCAGGAGCTCGGTGGCCCCGGCCGGTGGCGGCCCCTCGAACTGCGCCCGGGCACGGGGACGGGGACGGGGACGCGTCAGCCCGGCTCGCCGGGGACACGGCACCCACGGACATGGGGACCCATGGGGACACGGGTACGGGGATGTTCTCCAGGCATGGGGACGCCAACTTGGGGACACGAGCACTCTTGGGGACATGGGGACACTGGCATGGGGACGTCCTCCGGGCATGGAGACCCATGGGGACACAGGGACCCTTGGGGACATGGGGACACTGGCATGGGGATCCATGGGGACATGGGCATGGGGATGTTCTCCAGGTATGGGGACACCAACTTGGGGACATGAGCACCCTTGGGGACATGGGGACACTGGCATGGGGACACATGGGACACGGGCATGGGGACATCCTCTAGGCATGGGGACACCAACTTGGGGACATGAGCACCCTTGGGGACATGGGGACACTGGCATGGGGACGTCCTCTGGGCATGGGGACACCAACTTGGGGACACGAGCACCCTCGGAGACATAGGGACACTGGCATGGGGACGTCCTCCGGGCATGGAGACACATGGGGACACAGGGACCCTGGGGGACATGGGGATGGGGACACTGGTGGGGCACACAAGGACCTGCGGGGACACGGGCACGGGGACCCCCCCCGGGCATGGGGACACGGCACAGAGGGAACCTGGGGACACAGGGACGCCGGTGGCACCGGGGTCCCACCAGGAGCAGGGACGGGCGACGTCCCCTTCCACGTCCCACTGGGAGGAGGAACCCCATGTCCACGTGTCCTCCACGTCCCCACGTTCCCCCACGTCCCCCACGTCCCCCACGTCCCCCACGTCCCCCCGGCTCCTCCGCGTCCCCCGTGTCCCCCATGTCTCCGTGTCCCCCCCGTGTCACCTGCAGCAGGTAGCGGCAGGACCTCTCCAGACGTCCCACCCGCAGCAGCCCGGCCGCCCGACACACCGACACCGCGTTGGTGGACGCCGCCGTCGAGAAGTTCAACCTGCGCCCGGGGGTGGGGTGGGGTGGGGTGGGGGGGGCTCAGCACCCCCAAATTGCCCCCTCCCCCCCCACACACCTTGTGGACCCCCAAATCCTCCAGGATCCCCCCCCCTTCCATCAGGGACCCCCCCCAAATCGTCCCCGACGTCCTGAGCCACCCCAGAAGGTCCAGATGTCCAAAGGTCCAATGAGCCCCCCCAATCTTCTAGGGACCCCCCCAAAAGGAGCCCAGACCCCCCAGATCCCCCAAGGGAGCTCATAGGAGCCCCAAATTCCCCCCGGGATCCCTGGGATCCCCCTGGGACCCCCAGATCCCCCAAGGGAACCCATAGGAGCCCCAAATCCCCCCAGGGACCCCAAATTCCCCCCCGGGATCCCCTGGGATCCCCCCAGGACCCCCAGATCCCCCAAGGGACCTCATAGGAGCCCCAAATCCCCCCAGGGATCCCCAAATTCCCCCCCGGGACCCCCTGGGACCCCCAGATCCCCCAAGGGAACCCAAGGAGCCCCAAATTCCACATGGATCCCCAAATTCCCCCCGGGACCCCCGGATCCCTCAAGGGGCCTCATAGGCGCCCCAAATTCCCCCAGGGACCCCCAAATTCCCCCCTGGGACCCCCTGGGACCCCCAGATCCCCCAAGGGAACCCAAAGGAGCCCCAAATTCCCACATGGATCCCCAAATTCCCCCCGGGACCCCCAGATCCCCAAGGGACCTCATAGGAGCCCCAAATCTCCCCAGGGATCCCCAAATTCCCCCCGGGACCCCCTGGGACCCCCAGATCCCCCAAGGGAACCCAAAGGAGCCCCAAATCCCCCCAGGGACCCCCAAATTCCCCCTGGGACCCCCTTGGACCCCCCAATCCCCCCAGGGACCCCCAAATTCCACCCAAGACACCCAAGAAGGACCCCCCAAACCCCCCATCAACCCTGTGGGACCCCCAGATCCCCCCCTGGACCCCCAGATCCCCCCCAGGGACCTCCCAGGACCCCTAAATCCCCCAGGACCCCCAAGAGGACCCCTAAATCCCCCTTGTGACCCTGTGGGATCCCTAAATCCCCCCAGGGCCCCCCTGGAACCCTCAGATCCCCTCAAGGGACCCCCAGATCCTCCAAGGGACCCCCGGGACACCAACAGGGACCCCCAAATCCCCCCTGGGACCCCCAGATCCCCAAGGGACCCCCGGGACCCCAACAGGGACCCCCCAAATCCTCCCAGGGACCCCCCAAATCCCCCAAGAGACCCCCAAAATCTGCTCAGGGCCCCCCAGGGACCCTCTGGGATCCCCAAATCCCCCTGGGACCCCCAAAACCCCCAAGGGACCCCCAGATCCACCAAGGGACCCCCAGATCCCCTAAGAAGGACCCCCAGGACCCCAACAGGGCCCCCCCAAAATCCCCCCAGGGACCCCCAAATCCCTCCTGGGACCCCCAGATCCCCCCAGATCCCAAAGGGACCCCCAGGACCCCAACAGGGACCCCCAAATCCTCCCTGGGACCCCCAAATCCCCCAAGGGACCCCCCAAATCCCCCAAGAGACCCCCCAAATCTGCTCAGGGCCCCCCCAGGGACCCTCTGGGATCCCCAAATCCCCCAAGGGACCCCCAGGACCTCAACAGGGCTCCCCCAAATCCCCCCTGGACCCCCCAAATCCCCCAAGGGACCCCCCAAATCCCCCCAGGGACCCTCTGGATCCCCAGATCCCCCAAGGGACCCCCGGGACCCCAACAGGGATCCCCAAATCTCCCCTGGGACCCCCAGATCCCCCAAGGGACCCCAACAGGGACCCCCCAAATCCCTCCAGGGCCCCCCAGGACCCCCCAAAACCCCCAAGGGACTCCCAGATCCCCAAGAAGGACCCCCGGGACCCCAACAGGGACCCCCAAATCCACCAGGGACCCCCAAATCCCCCAGGGACCCCCAGATCCACCAAGGGACCCCCAGATCCCCAAGAAGGACCCGCAGGACCCCAACAGGGACCCCCAAATCCCCCCTGGGACCCCCAAATCCCCCCAGGGACCCCCCCCAGGACCCCCCCATCCCAAGGGAATATCCCGGACGCCTGGGCCCCCGCGACGACCCTACCGGGGTCCGATCTCCAGGAGGAGCTGGTGGCCTCGGGGCCGCAGGAAGGTGGCGGGGGCCACGTCGCCCTCCTCGAAGGGGTTCCCGAAAAGCCAGTGCAGGACGCGGGTGTCCTCGGCGCTCGGGGGGGTCTCGCCTGGGGGGGGGACACCGGGGTGACCCCCAAATCTGGAGGGGGGGCAGCTCCAGACCACCCGAAGGGAGCTGGGTGGGTGCTGGATGGGGGGCCACCACCACCGTGGGACGCCCAGATGTTCCTCCATGTCCCTCCATGTCCCCCATGTTCCTCCATGTCCCCCCATGTCCCTCCATGTCCCTCCATGTCCCTCCATGTCCCCCATGTCCCTCCATGTCCCCCCATGTCCCCCATGTCCCTCCATGTCCCCCCATGTCCCTCCATGTCCCTCCACGTCCTCCATGTCCCCCCATGTCCCCCATGTCCCTCCATGTCCCTCCATGTCCCTCCATGTCCCCCCATGTCCCTCCATGTCCCTCATGTCCCTCCATGTCCCTCCATGTTCCTCCATGTCCCTCCATGTCCCCCATGTCCCTCCATGTCCCCCCATGTCCCCCATGTCCTCCATGTCCCTCCATGTCTCTCATGTCCCCCCATGTCCCCCATGTTCCTCCATGTCCCTCCATGTCCCTCCATGTCCCCCCATGTTCCTCCATGTCCCTCCATGTCCCTCCATGTCCCTCTATGTCCCTCCATGTCCCCCCATGTCCCTCCATGTCCCCCCATGTCCCCCCATGTCCCTCCATGTCCCTCCATGTCCCCCATGTTCCTCCATGTCCCTCATGTCCCTCCATGTCCCCCCATGTCCCTCCATGTCCCTCCATGTCCCCCCATGTCCCTCCATGTCCCCCATGTCCCTCCATGTTCCTCCATGTCCCTCCATGTCCCTCCATGTTCCTCCATGTCCCTCCATGTCCCCCCATGTCCCCCATGTTCCTCTATGTCCCCCCATGTCCCTCCATGTCCCTCCATGTCCCCCCATGTCCCTCCATGTCCCCCCATGTCCCCCATGTTCCTCCATGTCCCCCCATGTCCCTCCATGTCCTCCATGTTCCTCCATGTCCCTCCATGTCCTCCACGTCCCCCCATGACCCCCCATGTCCCCCCATGTTCCTCCATGTCCCTCCATGTCCCTCCATGTCCCCCATGGCCCCCCATGTTCCTTCATGTCCCCCCATGTCCCTCCATGTCCCTCCATGTCCCCCATGTCCCCCCAAGTCCTCCACGTCCCCACGTCCACGTGTCCCCCTCCCCGTGTCCCCAATGTCTCCACCCCGCGTCCCCCCTCCCCCGTACCGTCCCAGCCGACGTTGTAGCAGAGCTCGCAGGTGACGCCGGTGACGCCGACGCCGGTGGCCCGGGCCGCCTGCAGCGCCGCCGCCGCCTCCCGCTCCCCGGGGCCCCCCCCGGCCTGGGGGTCCCCCGAGTCGCCGGGACCCCCCGGTTGGGCCACCCGCGCGGGGGGGCCCGGCCGCACGTAGAAATGCAGCACCGCCATGTCTGGGGGGGGACACGGGGGACACGGGTGTCACCGGGGACCCCCGAAATGTCCTGGGGACCCCTGGGACCCCCAAAACTCTCCTTGAACCCCTCCGGGACCCCTTGGGGACCCCAAACCCCCCAGGGACCCCCCCCAGGGACCCCCAAAACTACCCTGGGACCCTCTGGGACCCCCCTAGGGACCCAACCCCCCCCCAGGGACCCCAAAACTCCCCTTGAACCCCCCCGGGATCCCTTAGGGACCCCAAAACCTTCAGGGACCCCCCCCAGGGACCCCAAAAGCCCCCTTGAACTCCCTCAAGATGCCTTGGAGACCCCAACCCCCCCCCGGGAATCCTCAGGGACCCCGAAATCCCCCTGGGACCCCCCTAGGGACCCCAAAACCCCCTGGGACTCCCCCAGGGACCCCAAAACTCCCCTTGAATCCCCCCGGGACCCCCCTAGAGACCCCAACCCCCCCCCAGGGACCCCGAAACTCCCTTTGAATCCCCCCAGGATCCCTTGGAGACCCCAACCCCCCCCTCGAGACCCCCCTAGGGACCCCAAAACCCCCCTGGGACCCCCCCCAGGGATCCCCAAACTCCCTTTGAACCCCCCTGGGACCCCTTGGGGACCCCAAAACCCTTCTGACACCCCACCAGGGACCCCAAAACTCCCCTTAACCCCCCCCAAGATCCTTTGGGGACCCCAAAATCCCCAGGGACCCCCCCCCCAGGGACCCCAACCCCCCCCGGGACCCCTTGGGGACCCCCAGGGACCCCTCCATTGACTCCCTACGACCCCTCGGGGACCCTGAGACCCCCCCCCGGGACCCCAAAACCACGGGGCATCCTCAAACCTCCCCCCCCCCCCCCCGGGGATCCCGGCACCGGCCAGGTCCCACCGGGACCCGTGGGGGACCCCGAGACCCCCCCCCCCCGGGACCCCCAACGTCCCTTGGAGACCCCACCACAGGGGGAGACCCCCTACGTCATCGGGGGTGACACCGACGTCACTAATGGGGACCCCCCCCGACCCGTACGTCACTTTAGGGGACCCCTCTCCATCGCGTCACTAAGTGGGACCCCCCCCACGTGCGTCACTAAGGGAGACCCCCCCCCACCCCCGCCCCTACGGGGGACCCCGCGCACGTCACAACGGGGGGACGCTACGTCACAGAGGGGGACCCCGACCACGTGCGCCCCTTACGGGGGGACCCCGCGCGCGTCACAACGGGGGGACGCTACGTCACAGAGGGGACCCCGACCACGTGCGCCCCTTACGGGGGGACCCCGCGCACGTCACAACGGGGGGACGCTACGTCACAGAGGGGGGACCCCGACCACGTGCGCCCCTTACGGGGGGACCCCGCGCGCGTCACAACGGGGGGACGCTACGTCACAACGGAGCCCCCCCCCCCCACGTCACAGCGGGATCCCCCCCCCCCCCCGCGCCGCCCCTACCCGTCGCTGCGCCCGCGCCGCCGCGTCTCCCCCCCGCCGCCGCGCGGAGCCCCGACGACACGGGGAGGGGCGGGGCGGCGACGCCCCTCCCTCCCCCCTGCCCCCCCCCTTCCGCGGGACGCAGGCGTCCGGGTCCTCCCCCCCCTCCCCTCCCCCCTCCCCTCCGCGCGGGACCCAGGCGTCCGGAGTGGGGGGGGGGTGAGGGGGGCCCCCCATCCCCCCCCCCAACAAGGGGCCCAGGTGTCCGGGGGGGGGGCAGGCCCT
Source organism: Apteryx mantelli (assembly GCF_036417845.1). NCBI lineage: Eukaryota > Metazoa > Chordata > Aves > Apterygiformes > Apterygidae > Apteryx > Apteryx mantelli. The sequence continues at coordinate 84,731 of NW_027118528.1, forward strand.
GCTCCATCCTTGAGGGACCCAGGCGGCCGGGTGCCCCTACTCCCCCCCCCCCCCCAATAAGGGACCCAGGTGTCCGGGGACCCCGTTCGCCCCCTCCAGGGACCCAGGTGCCCACGGGGGGGGGAGGGGGGCACCCATCCCCCCCCACCAGGGACCCAGGCACCCAACTCCCCCCCTCCCCCACTGTCACTCAGGGACCCAGGCGTCCGGGGGGGGGGCCCATCCCCCTCCTCCAATAAGGGACCCAGGTGTCTGGGTGCTCCTGCCCCTCCCCCCCCCTCCGGGGGACCCAGGTGTCCGGCCCCTCCCCCCCATAGCTGGCTATTACTGCCCCTCCCCCACACACCCCAGGGTGGGGGTGGGTGCCCGGACGCCTGGGTCCCCTCTCCTGCCCCCACCCGATTGCCTCATAGGTGGGGGGGAGGGGCTTGTTACCCAGAAGCCTTTGCGGCGCCCCCTCCACCCCCCACCCCACCCCCCCAACCTCAAGGCCAGGCTGGACCCGGTGACCCCGGGGAGGGGGGGGGGGGAAGGGGGCAGCAGGGGGCCCCGGGCCAAGGGGGCGGGGGAGGGGGTGGGGAAGGTCACGGGTGACATCAGGGGTGACATCAGGGGTGACATCACCGGGCCAAGTGGCCTTGGGGCAGGACGGCTCCTGAGGCAGGTGACCCCAAAGGACCCAGGCGTCCGGGCGTCCTCCCCCCCCCAGGGGGCCCAGGCGTCCGGGCCCCTCCCCCCTCCAGGGGACCCAGGCGTCCGGGGTCCCTCAATGCCCCGAAGGGACCCAGGCGTCCGGGTCCCCCCCCCTCCCCCCCCCCCCCACGGTGATGCCGGTTCCCGCCACTTCAATCACGCCGCCGACGGAGGGGGCGTGGCCATGCAAATCACCAGCCCCAAGGGGGCGCGGCCAGCGCTGCAGGGGGGCGCGGCCGGCGCCCCAGCGCCTCATTGGCTGCGGGGCCGGGAGGGGGCGGGGCCAAGCGCCCGCGCGCGGGTCCCCATGAAGAAGGCGGGTGGGAAGCGCTCTGCGCCTGCGCGCGGCCCCGCCCCTCCCGGCTCGGCGACGGCGCTCTGCGCATGCGCGCCGTCCCTGAGAGGCCGTTACCGGCGTGCGTATGTATGTATGTATGTATGTATGTATATATGTATGTATGTATGTATGTATGTATGTATGAGGCGCAGCCGGCGCATGCGCACTCCCTCCCGCGAGGCGACGGCGGCTCTATGCGCATGCGCAGCCCCCCCCCCGGCACCGTCGACGCATGCGCAGTCCCTCCCGCGAGGCGGCGGCGGCTCTATGCGCAGCCTCCCCCCAGGCGCCGTCGGCGCATGCGCACTCCCTCCCGCGAGGCGACGGCGCTATGCGCATGCGCAGGCCCCCCCCCCGCGGCACAGCGAGCGCATGCGCAGTCCCTCCCGCGAGGCGGCGGCTCCTCTATGCGCAGGCGCAGCCCCCCCCGAAGCGCAGCGAGCGCATGCGCAGTCCCCCCTCCCGCGCCGGCGGCTCATGCGCATGCGCAGCCCCCTTCCCGGCGCCGTCGGCGCATGCGCAGTGCCTCCCTCGAGGGGGCGGCTCTTCCATGCGCATGCGCAGCCCCCTCCTTGCGGCGGAGCGAGCGCATGCGCAGTGCCTGTGGCGAGGCGGCGGCGCTATGCGCATGCGCAGCCCCCCCTCCGAGCCGCCGTCGGCGCATGCGCAGTGCCTCCCGCGGGGCCGGGGGCCGGCCCGGTAGCGGCGGCGGCGGCGGCAGCCGGTAACGGGCGATGCCGGCTCAGCGCGCTTCCAGCTGGCCCGAGGAGCACACGCGGGTGCTGGTGTCGCTGTGGCGGGCGTACTCGCGCGAGCACGACTTCAGCCGCAGCACCAAGAACATCCACCACTACGAGGCCATCGCCCGCCGCCTCGCCGCCGTCGGTATCCAGCGCACCGGCGCCCAGTGCCGCGACCGCATCAAGCACCTCAAGCAGCTCTACCGCAAGGCGCGGCTCGCCGCCGACGGCGCCGCCCTCTGCCCCTGCTTCGCCGAGCTCGAGCAGGCCCTGGGGCCGGTGTCGCCGCCGCCGGTGTCGCCTCCCGGTGCCGCTGCTGGGCCCCGCGGCCGGGCCGAACCGCCGCCGCCGCCGCCGCCCGAACCGCCCGCGCCGCCTCCCGCCGCCATTTCGCCGCTGCTTTTCAAGGGCGAAGCCGAGGAAGGCGGCGCCGCCATGGAGCCGCAGCCCGGTGAGGCGCCGCCGGGGGGGGGGGGTGTCGTGGGAGGGGGGGAGGGGACACCGGGATCCCCCCCCCTCGTCTGTCCCCCTCCCCCTGGTGTCCTCCCCCCAGGAGATGTTCTCCTGGTTCCTCACCCCCAAAACCCCACCATGGCTGGTCCCCGTGGTCCATCGAGCTGCGGTTCGTGTTCTTCTTGTTCATCCTCACTCTCCATAGATTTTTATGGCACTGGGAGATGTTCTCCTGGTTCCTCACCCCAAAACTCCCCCGTGGTTGGTCCCCATGATCCATCGAGCTGCGGTTTGTGTCCTTCTTGTCCCTCCTCCTCACTCTCCATAGATATTTGTGGCACTGGGAGATGTTCTCCTGGTTCCTCACCCCCAAACTCTCCCGTGGTTGGTCCTCATGGTCCATCGAGCTGCAGTTCGTGTCCTTCTTCTCCCTCCTCCTCACTCTCCATAGATATTTGTGGTACCGGGAGATGTTCTCCTGGTTCCTCACCCCAAAACTCCCCCGTGGTTGGTCCCCGTGGTCCATCAAGCTCCTGTTCGTGTCCTTCTTGTCCCTCCTCCTCACTCTCCATAGATATTTGTGGCACCGGGGAATGTTCTCCTGGTTCCTCACCCCAAAACCCCACCATGGCTGGTCCCCGTGGTCCATCGAGCTGCGGCTCGTGTCCTTCTTGTCCCTCCTCCTCACTCTCCATAGATATTTGTGGCACCGGGAGATGTTCTCCTGGTTCCTCACCCCAAAACCCCACCATGGCTGGTCCCTGTGGTCCATCAAGCTGTGGCTCGTGTCCTTGTCCCCGCTCCTCACTCTCCATAGATATTTGTGGCACCGGGAGATGTTCTCCTGGTTCCTCACCCCCAAAACCCCACCATGGCTGGTCCCCGTGGGCCATCAAACTGTGGCTCGTGTCCTTGTCCCTGCTCCTCACTCTCCATAGATATTTGTGGCACCGGGAGATGTTCTCCTGGTTCCTCACCCCCAAAACCCCACCATGGCTGGTCCCTGTGGTCCATCAAGCTGTAGCTCGTGTCCTTGTCCCCCTTCCTTGCTCCCTGTAGGCTTTTGTGAGAACAGGAGATGTTCTCCTGGTTCCTCACCCCCAAAACCCCACCATGGCTGGTCCCCGTGGGCCATCAAACTGTGGCTCGTGTCCTTGTCCCTGCTCCTCACTCTCCATAGATATTTGTGGCACCGGGAGATGTTCTCCTGGTTCCTCACCCCCAAAACCCCACCATGGCTGGTCCCTGTGGTTCATCAAGCTGTAGCTCGTGTCCTTGTCCCCCTTCCTTGCTCCCTGTAGGCTTTTGTGAGAACAGGAGATGTTCTCCTGGTTCCTCACCCCAAAACCCCACCATGGCTGGTCCCCGTGGTCCATCAAGCTGCGGCTTGTGTCCTTGTCCCTGCTCCTCACTCTCCATAGATATTTGTGGCACCGGGCGATGTTCTCCTGGTCCCTCACCCCAAAACTCCCCCGTGGTTGATCCCTGTGGTCCATCAAGCTGTGGCTCGTGTCCTTCTTGTTCCTCCTCCTCACTTTCCATAGATATTTGTGGCACTGGGAGATGTTCTCCTGGTTCCTCACCCCAAAACCCCACCATGGCTGATCCCTGTGGTCCATCGAGCTGCGGCTCGTGTCCTTCTTGTCCCTCCTCCTCACTCTCCATAGATATTTGTGGCACCGGGAGATGTTCTCCTGGTTCCTCACCCCAAAACCCCACCATGGCTGGTCCCCGTGGGCCATCGAGCTGTGGCTTGTGTCCTTGTTCCTCCTCCTCACTCTCCATAGATATTTGTGGTACCGGGAGATGTTCTCCTGGTTCCTCACCCCAAAACTCCCCCCTGGTTGGTCCCCATGATCCATCAAGCTGTGGCTCGTGTCCTTCTTGTCCCTCCTCCTCACTCTCCATAGATTTTTATGGCACTGGGAGATGTTCTCCTGGTTCCTCACCCCCAAAACCCCACCATGGCTGGTCCCCGTGGGCCATCAAGCTGTGGCTCGTGTCCTTGTCCCTGCTCCTCACTTTCCATAGATATTTGTGGCACTGGGAGATGTTCTCCTGGTTCCTCACCCCCAAAACCCCACCATGGCTGGTCCCCGTGGTCCATCGAGCTGCGGCTCGTGTCCTTCTTGTCCCTCCTCCTCTCTCTCCATAGATATTTGTGGCACCAGGGAATGTTCTCCTGGTTCCTCACCCCAAAACTCCCCCGTGGTTGGTCCTCATGGTCCATCAAGCTGCGGTTCGTGTCCTTCTTGTCCTTCCTTCTCATTCTCCATAGATATTTGTAGCACCGGGGAATGTTCTCCTGGTCTTTTGCCCCAAAACCCCACCATGGCTGGTCCCCGTGGTCCATCGAGCTGTGGCACATGTCCTTGTCCCCCTTCCTTGCTCCCTGTAGTCTTTTGTGGCACCGGGAGATGTTCTCCTGGTTCCTCACCCCAAAACCCCACCATGGCTGGTCCCTGTGGTCCATCAAGCTGTGGCTCGTGTCCTTGTCCCTGCTCCTCACTTTCCATAGATATTTGTGGCACCGGGAGATGTTCTCCTGGTTCCTCACCCCCAAAACCCCACCATGGCTGGTCCCCATGGTCCATCGAGCTGTGGCACATGTCCTTGTCCCCCTTCCTTGCTCCCTGTAGTCTTTTGTGGCACCGGGAGATGTTCTCCTGGTTCCTCACCCCAAAACCCCACCATGGCTGGTCCCTGTGGTCCATCAAGCTGTGGCTCGTGTCCTTGTCCCCGCTCCTCACTCTCCATAGATATTTGTGGCACCGGGAGATGTTCTCCTGGTTCCTCACCCCCAAAACCCCACCATGGCTGGTCCCCGTGGTCCATCGAGCTGTGGCACATGTCCTTGTCCCCCTTCCTTGCTCCCTGTAGTCTTTTGTGGCACCGGGAGATGTTCTCCTGGTTCCTCACCCCAAAACCCCACCATGGCTGGTCCCCGTGGTCCATCGAGCTGCGGTTCATGTTCTTCTTGTCCCTCCTCCTCACTCTCCATAGATTTTTGTGGCACCAGGGAATGTTCTCCTGGTTCCTCACCCCAAAACCCCACCATGGCTGGTCCCCGTGGTCCATCAAGCTGCGGCTCGTGTCCTTCTTGTTCCTCCTTCTCACTCTCCATAGATATTTGTGGCACCAGGGAATGTTCTCCTGGTCCCTCACCCCAAAACCCCACCATGGCTGGTCCCCGTGGTCCATCAAGCTGCGGCTCGTGTCCTTCTTGTCCCTCCTCCTCACTCTCCATAGATTTTTATGGCACTGGGCGATGTTCTCCTGGTTCCTCACCCCAAAACCCCACCATGGCTGATCCCTGTGGTCCATCAAGCTGCGGCTCGTGTCCTTCTTGTTCCTCCTCCTCACTCTCCATAGATTTTTATGGCACTGGGAGATGTTCTCCTGGTTCCTCACCCCCAAAACCCCACATGGCTGGTCCCCGTGGTCCATCAAGCTGCGGCTTGTGTCCTTGTCCCTGCTCCTCACTCTCCATAGATATTTGTGGCACCGGGAGATGTTCTCCTGGTTCCTCACCCCCAAAACCCCACCATGGCTGGTCCCTGTGGTCCATCAAGCTGTGGCTTGTGTCCTTGTCCCTCCTCCTCCCTCTCCATAGATATTTGTGGCACCGGGAGATGTTCTCCTGGTTCCTCACCCCAAAACTCCCCCGTGGTTGGTCCCCATGATCCATCAAGCTGTGGCTCGTGTCCTTCTTCTCCCTCCTTCTCACTCTTCATAGATTTTTATGGCACTGGGAGATGTTCTCCTGGTTCCTCACCCCAAAACCCCACCATGGCTGGTCCCCGTGGTCCATCAAGCTGCGGCTCGTGTCCTTCTTCTCCCTCCTCCTCCCTCTCCATAGATATTTGTGGCACCGGGAGATGTTCTCCTGGTTCCTCGCCCCGAACCGCCCCCGCCCTGACCTTCTCCCCGCCACCCCGCAGGGGCGTCGAGCTACGAGGACCCCGGCAGCCCGCCGGGCGCCCTGAGCCAACGGACGGTGCGGCTGCGGGGCAAGCGGAAGCGAGCCGTGGACGACATGGTGGCGGAGATGCAGCGGCGCGGCGAGGAGCACAAGGAGCTCCAGCGGGCCCGCCTGGCGCAGGAGGAACGTCTCGTCGAGCGCTTCCTGGAGCAGGAGAAGAGCCAGCGGGAGCAGGACCGGCTCCTCCTCGAGCGCCTCTTCAAGATGGTCCTCAGCCGGCCTCAACACGTCTGCCTCTGCCAGAGGCCCGGTTTGGATTAGGTTCCCCATCCGGCTGCGGGTCCGGGAAGGGGGTCCTGCTCGGTTCTCCTGGGCCTCCTGGGTTTTCCTGGGCCTCCTTGGTTCTCCTGGGCCTCCTTGGTTCTCCTGGGCCACCTTGGTTCTCCTGGGCCACCTGGGTTCTCCAAGCCTCCTTGGTTCTCCTGGGCCTCCTTGGTTCTCCAAGCCTCCTTGGTTCTCCAAGCCCCCTGGGTTCTTCTGGGCCTCCTTGGTTCTCCGGGCCCCCTCGGTTGTCCAGGCCCCCTCGGTTGTCCAGGCCCCCTGGGTTCTCTGGGGCCTCCTCAGTTCTCCAGGTCCCCTGGGTTCTCCAAGCTCCCTCAGTTCTCCTGGGCCCCCTGGGTTCTCCAGGTCCCCTGGGTTCTCCAGGTTCCCTGGGTTCTCCAGGGCCCCCTCGGTTCTCCAGGCCCCCTCGGTTGTCCAGGGCCCCCGGGTTCTCTGGGGCCTCCTCGGTTCTCCAAGCTCCCTCAGTTCTCCTGGGCCCCCCTGGGTTCTCCAGGGCCCCTTTGGTTCTCCTGGGCCCCCCTGGGTTCTCCGGGCCCCCTCGGTTCTCCAGGGCCTCCTCGATTCTCCAGGTCTCCTCGGTTCTCCGGGTCCCCCTGGGTTCTCCAGGCCCCCTGGGTTTTTCTGGGCCCCCTGGGTTCTCCAAGGCCTCCTTGATTCTCCAGGTCTTCTTGGTTCTCCAAGCTTCCTCGGTTCTTCAGGTCCCCTGGGTTCTCCAGGACCCCCTGGGTTCTCCAGGTCTCCTCGGTTCTCCAGGTCCCCTGGGTTCTTCTGGGCCCCCTGGGTTCTCCAGGCCCCTCATCCCAACGGGATCCCCCCGGTGGCGCGGCCGTCCTCGCGGTGGGCGGTTGTCCTCTTCCCACCACCGTTGTCACTCGGAATAAACCCTGTGGCGCCCTCGAGGGCCCCACGGCCACCACCCGCCCGTCTCTCTGTGGGTCTGTCCCCCGGGGTGGCGTGGCGGCGGTGGGGGGACACGTGGCCGCTGTGTCCCGCGTGTCCTCGTCTTCGTGGGTGGGGAAATCTCGTGGCGGGGACACCTGCGCGGTTGGGGTGTCCCCACGGCGGGGACGTCCCTCATCCCCACGGCAGCGGTGGCCTCGTGGCCGGGGTGTCCCTCGTCCCCGTGGCTGGGATGTCCCTACAGCAGAGGTGTCCCCGTGGCCCAGGTGTCCCCATGGCCAGGATGTCCTTCATCCCCACAGCTGGGATGTCCCCATGGCCGTGGTGTCCCTTGTCCCCATGGCTGGGATGTCCCTACAGCAGAGGTGTCCCCGTGGCCCAGGTGTCCCCCTGGCCCGGGGTGTCCCCATGGCTGGAGTGTTCCTTGTCCCCGTGGCCATGGTGTCCCTCGTCCCCGTGGCTGGGATGTCCCCAGAGCAGAGGTGTCCCTGTGACCCAAGTGTCCCCATGGCCAGGATGTCCTTCATCCCCACAGCTGGGATGTCCCCATGGCCATGGTGTCCCTTGTCCCCATGGCTGGGATGTCCCTACAGCAGAGGTGTCCCCGTGGCCCAGGTGTCTCCATGGCCGAGGTGTCCCCATGGCAGGGATGTTCCTTGTCCCCACAGCAGAGGTGTCCCCACCGCTGAGGTGTCCCCATGGCCAAGGTGTCCCTCATCCCCATGGCTGGCATGTCCCCATGGTTGGGAGATCCACAGAGCCGAGGTGTCTCCACGGTTGAGATGTTCCTTGTCCCCACAGCAGAGGTGTCCCCACCGCTGAGGTGTCCCCGTGGCCGGGCTGTCCCTCATCCCCATGGCTGGCATGTCCCCGTGGTTGGGAGATCCACAGAGCCGAGATATCCCCATGGCAGGGATGTTCCTTGTCCCCACAGCAGAGGTGTCCCCACCGCTGTGGTGTCCCCATGGCTGGCATGTCCCCATGGTTGGGAGATCCACAGAGCCGAGGTGTCTCCACGGTTGAGATGTTCCTTGTCCCCACAGCTGAGATGTCCCCACGGCCGGGATGTCCCATGTCCTCAGTGTCTCCCGTTCCCGTGGCTGGGACGTCCCCAGCCCCACGGTGTCCCCGTGACAGGCCCCTCCCACCTCCCCACGGCTGGGATGTCCCCGCACCCGGGACCTCGGGGACGAACCAGGCGGGTGGGGCGAGGAGGAGCTGCCTTTATTCCCCCGACCTCCAACCCCCCCCCTGCCCCCGGGGGGAGGGGGCGGGGCCAAGGGGAAAGCGAGGCAGGGGATCGGGGGCGAGGCGGGGCCAAGGGGTGGGCTGAGGAGGAGGAGGAGGATGAAGATGGGCCGAGGAGGATGAGGAAGGGCTGAGGAACACGAGGACGGGCTGAGGGAGGACAAGGGTGGGCCCAGGAGGATGAGGAAGGGCCCAGGAGGATGAGGAAGGGCCGAGGAGGATGAGGAAGGGCTGAGGGATGCTGGGATGGGCCCAAGAGGATGAGGAAGGACTGATGAGGATGGGTTGAGGAGGACGAGGATGGGTTGAGGAGGACGAGGATGGGTTGAGGAGGACGAGGATGGGTTGAGGAGGACGAGGATGGGTTGAGGGAGGCTGAGGTGAACTGAGGAGGATGAGGAAGAGCTGAGGAGGATGAGGAAGGGCCGAGGGAGGCTGGGATGGGCCCAGGAGAACGAGGAAGGACGGATGAGGATGGGTTGAGGGAGGCTGAGGTGAACTGAGGAGGATGAGGAAGGGCTGAGGAGGATGAGGAAGGGCCGAGGGAGGCTGGGATGGGCCCAGGAGGACGAGGAAGGACTGATGAGGATGGGTTGAAGGAGGCTGGGATGGGCGCAAGGTTCAGGGATGGTCCAAGGAGGCCAAGAATGGTCCAAGGAGGTCAGGAACGGGTCAGGGCTGAGATGTAGGAGGCCAAGGAGACCCAGAAAGGTTCAGGGATGGTCCAAGGAGACCATGAATGGGCCGAGGAGGTTCAGGAACGGGTCAGGGCTGAGATGTAGGAGGTTGAGGAGATCCAGAAAGGTTCAGAGATGGTCTGAGGAGGCCATGAATGGTCCAAGGAGGTTCAGGAACGGGTCAGGGCTGAGATGTAGGAGGTTGAGGAGATCCAGAAAGGTTCAGAGATGGTCTGAGGAGGCCATGAATGGGCCAAGGAGATCAGGAACGGGTCAGGGCTGAGATGTAGGAGGCCAAGGAGACCCAGAAAGGTTCAGGGATGGTCCAAGGAGGTCAGGAACGGGTCAGGGCTGAGATGTAGGAGGTTGAGGAGACCCAGAAAGGTTCAGGGATGGTCCGAGGAGGCCACGAATGGGCCGAGGAGGTTCAGGAACGGGTCAGGGCTGAGATGTAGGAGGTTGAGGAGATCCAGAAAGGTTCAGAGATGGTCCAAGGAGGCCATGAATGGGCCAAGGAGATCAGGAACGGGTCAGGGCTGAGATGTAGGAGGCCAAGGAGACCCAGAAAGGTTCAGGGATGGTCCAAGGAGGTCAGGAACGGGTCAGGGCTGAGATGTAGGAGGCCAAGGAGACCCAGAAAGGTTCAGGGATGGTCCAAGGAGGTCAGGAACGGGTCAGGGCTGAGATGTAGGAGGCCAAGGAGACCCAGAAAGGTTCAGAGATGGTCCGAGGAGGCCACGAATGGGCCGAGGAGGTTCAGGAACAGGTCAGGGCTGAGATGTAGGAGGACGAGGAGATCCCGAAAGGTTCAGAGATGGTCCAAGGAGGCCATGAATGGGCCGAGGAGGTTCAGGAACGGGCCAGGGCTGAGATGTAGGAGGTTGAGGAGACCCAGAAAGGTTCAGAGATGGTCCGAGGAGGCCACGAATGGGCCGAGGAGGTTCAGGAACGGGTCAGGGCTGAGATGTAGGAGGTTGAGAAGATCCCGAAAAGTTCAGGGATGGATCGAGAAGGTCAGGAATGGGTCAGGGCTGAGATGTAGGAGGCCAAGGAGATCCAGAAAGGTTCAGGGATGGTCCAAGGAGGCCACGAATGGGCCGAGGAGGTTCAGGAACAGGTCAGGGCTGAGATGTAGGAGGTTGAGGAGATCCCGAAAGGTTCAGAGATGGTCCGAGGAGGCCACGAATGGGCCGAGGAGGTTCAGGAACGGGTCAGGGCTGAGATGTAGGAGGTTGAGAAGATCCCGAAAGGTTCAGGGATGGACCGAGAAGGTCAGGAACGGGTCAGGGCTGAGATGTAGGAGGTTGAGGAGACCTAGAAAGTTTCAGAGATGGTCCAAGGAGGCCACGAATGGGCCGAGGAGGTTCAGGAACAGGTCAGGGCTGAGATGTAGGAGGTTGAGAAGACCCAGAAAGGTTCAGAGATGGTCCGAGGAGGCCACGAATGGGCCGAGGAGGTTCAGGAACGGGTCGGGGCTGAGATGTAGGAGGTTGAGAAGATCCCGAAAGGTTCAGGGATGGACCGAGAAGGTCAGGAACGGGTCAGGGCTGAGATGTAGGAGGTTGAGGAGATCCCGAAAGGTTCAGAGATGGTCCGAGGAGGCCACGAATGGGCCGAGGAGGTTCAGGAACGGGTCAGGGCTGAGATGTAGGAGGTTGAGAAGACCCAGAAAGGTTCAGAGATGGTCCGAGGAGGCCACGAATGGGCCGAGGAGGTTCAGGAACGGGTCGGGGCTGAGATGTAGGAGGTTGAGAAGATCCCGAAAGGTTCAGGGATGGACCGAGAAGGTCAGGAACGGGTCAGGGCTGAGATGTAGGAGGTTGAGGAGATCCCGAAAGGTTCAGAGATGGTCCGAGGAGGCCACGAATGGGCCGAGGAGGTTCAGGAACGGGTCAGGGCTGAGATGTAGGAGGTTGAGAAGATCCCGAAAGGTTCAGGGATGGACCGAGGAGGTTCAGGAACGGGTCAGGGCTGAGATGTAGGAGGTTGAGGAGATCCCGAAAGGTTCAGAGATGGTCCAAGGAGACCATGAATGGGCCGAGGAGGTTCAGGAACAGGTTGGGGCTGAGATGTAGGAGGTTGAGGAGATCCCGAAAGGTTCAGAGATGGTCCAAGGAGACCATGAATGGGCCGAGGAGGTTCAGGAACAGGTTGGGGCTGAGATGTAGGAGGTTGAGGAGACCCAGGAAGGTTCAGGGATGGACCGTGGCCAAGCCGAGGTGGCCGTGGCCATCCCGGCAGGTGGCCGCCATCAGATGGAGACGCTGTTCTGGACCTCGGCGGGGTCCAGGTAGGGGTAGGGCAGGGGCAGGCCGGCGTTCCGGGCTCGGATGTCATCGGAGATCCGGGCCAGGCGCTGCTGGAAGGTGGTGATGAGACGCCGCGGGGCCTCCTCCGTGAAGTGCTCCTCAGGGTAACAACCCAACGGGCGCTGCGGACACCCGGACGCCTGGGTCCCTCGGACGCCTGGGTCCCTCGGACACCCGGGTGTCCCCCCACCCCGGTGGTGGTGGCCGCAGGGAGAACCCGGATGCAGGGGGATCCCGAGGAGAAGGGGTGACCCGGATGGTAGCGTCCTCCCCCCACCCAAGGTGTGTGGGTCCCTCACGGACACGTGGGTCCCTCATGGACACCTGGGTCCCCCTTGGACACCTGGGTCCCTTGCCCGGACACCTGGGTCCCCCTTGGACACTTGGGTCCCTTCCCTGGACACCTGGGTCCCCCTCGGACACCTGGGTCCCTGGGGAGAAGTTTGGGGGGGAGATTGGGGTCACCTGGACACCTGGGTCCTTGGTGGGGTGGGATGGGGTCACCTGGACACCTGGGTCCTTGGTGGGGTGGGATGGTGTCACCTGGACACCTGGGTCCTTGGGGCAGTGATGTGGGGTCACCTGGACACCTGGGTCCCTGGTGGGGTGGGACGGGGTCACCTGGACACCTGGGTCCCCATGGGGTGGGACGGGGTCACCTGGACACCTGGGTCCTTGGGGCAGTGATGTGGGGTCACCTGGACACCTGGGTCCTTGGTGGGGTGGGATGGTGTCACCTGGACACCTGGGTCCTTGGGGCAGTGATATGGGGTCACCTGGACACCTGGGTCCTTGGGGCAGTGATGTGGGGTCACCTGGACACCTGGGTCCCCATGGGGTGGGACAGGGTCACCTGGACACCTGGGTCCCCATGGGGTGGGACGGGGTCACCTGGACACCTGGGTCCTTGGAGCAGTGATGTGGGGTCACCTGGACACCTGGGTCCTTGGTGGGGTGGGACGGGGTCACCTGGACACCTGGGTCCTTGGGGCAGTGATGTGGGGTCACCTGGACACCTGGGTCCTTGGTGGGGTGGGATGGGGTCACCTGGACACCTGGGTCCTTGGTGGGGTGGGATGGGGTCACCCGGATGCCTGGGTCCTTGGGGCAGTGATGTGGGGTCACCTGGACACCTGGGTCCTTGGTGGGGTGGGATGGGGTCACCTGGACACCTGGGTCCTTGGAGCAGTGATGTGGGGTCACCTGGACACCTGGGTCCTTGGTGGGGTGGGATGGGGTCACCTGGACACCTGGGTCCTTGGAGCAGTGATGTGGGGTCACCTGGACACCTGGGTCCTTGGTGGGGTGGGACGAGGTCACCTGGACACCTGGGTCCTTGGGGCAGTGATGTGGGGTCACCTGGACACCTGGGTCCTTGGTGAGGTGGGATGGGGTCACCTGGACACCTGGGTCCTTGGAGCAGTGATGTGGGGTCACCTGGACACCTGGGTCCTTGGGGCAGTGATATGGGGTCACCTGGACACCTGGGTCCCCATGGGGTGGGACGAGGTCACCTGGACACCTGGGTCCTTGGAGCAGTGATGTGGGGTCACTTGGACACCTGGGTCCCTGGTGGGGTGGGACGAGGTCACCCGGACGCCTGGGTCCTTGGGGCAGTGATGTGGGGTCACCTGGACCCCTGGGTCCCTGGTGAGGTGGGACGGGGTCACCCGGACGCCTGGGTCCTTGGGGCAGTGATGTGGGGTCACCTGGACCCCTGGGTCCCTGGTGAGGTGGGACGGGGTCACCTGGACACCTGGGTCCTTGGAGCAGTGATGTGGGGTCACCTGGACACCTGGGTCCCCATGGGGTGGGATGGGGTCACCTGGACACCTGGGTCCTTGGTGAGGTGGGATGGGGTCACCTGGACACCTGGGTCCTTGGTGGGGTGGGACGGGGTCACCTAGACCCCTAGGTCCTTGGTGAGGTGGAACAGGGTCACCTGGACACCTGGGTCCCCATGGGGTGGGATGGGGTCACCTGGACACCTGGGTCCTTGGAGCAGTGATGTGGGGTCACCTGGACACCTGGGTCCCCATGGGGTGGGATGGGGTCACCTGGACACCTGGGTCCTTGGGGCAGTGATGTGGGGTCACCTGGACACCTGGGTCCCTGGTGAGGTGGGACGGGGTCACCTGGACACCTGAGGTCCCCGGTGGGGTGGGACGAGGTCACCTGGCCACCCCGGTGTCCCCGCCGCTCACCAGGTCCCCGGGCTCGTAGCTGACGACGCTGAGCAGGGCGAGGGCGGTGCCGGTGACACCGGCGGTCGGCAGCGTGGCCAGGACGTTCTCGGCCGTGGCCTGGCCCTTGGTCCGCGGTGGTGGCCTCCTCATGGTGGTCGGCGTGTTGGGCATCCAGGCCGCGAAGTCATACTTGGGGGTCGGGACACAACGTCAACGGGGACCCAGGTGGCCCTAGGTGGCCCGGGGCACCCGTGGCCACCCTGGGTGGCTCCGTGGCCACCTGCGTGGGCTGCTGGCCTTGGTGTCCCACCACGAGCCTTGTGGTTCCTCGTGGTCACCTGTGTGGGCTGTTCTCCTCCCCGTGTCCCCTATGGGCCTCATGGGCCTCCTGGCCACCGCGGTGCTTCCGTGGCCACCCGGGTCCCCCCCCTGTGGCCACCTAGGTCCCCCTGTGGCCACCTAGGTCCCCCCGTGGCCACCTAGGTCCCCATCACCCCCCTAAGTCCATCCGTGTCCCCTGTGGCTCCTGTGGCCACCCAGGTTCCCGTCACCCCCTGCCACATGCCCCAGGTCTCCCCGTGGCCACCCAGGTCCCCGTCACCCCCTGTGTCTCCTCAGGTGGCCCTTGTCCCCCGTGACCACCCAGCTGCTTCTGTGGCCACCCATGTGGCCTGTCACCCCCCCCTTGCCACATCCATCCGTGTCCCCTATGGTCCCCCATGGTCTCCATCATCCCCCCCCTGGTGCCCCAGGTTCCTCCATGGCCACCCAGGTCCCCCATGGCCACCTAGGTCCCCATCACCCCCCCTACGTCCATCCGTGTCCCCTGTGGCCACCAAGGTCCCCTTGTGGCCACACAGGTCCCCATCACCCCCCCCCAACATACCCCAGGTCCCCCCATGGCCACCCAGGTCCCCGTCACCCCACCGCGTCCATCCATGTCCTCCACAGCCTCTGCGGCCCACCCAAGGTCCCCGTCACCCCCCCCCCACCAGGTGCCCCAGGTCCCCCATGGCCACCCCGGAGCCCCCGCGTCCCCCGGCGTGTCCCCCCCCCCCCACCTGGCCGCTGTTGACGGCGGCGTGACGGGCCGAGCAGCAGAAGATGATCATGGTGAGGAACTTCACCAGCTCGGGCCGGTTGTGCAGCGCCGTCGGGAAGCCTGGGGACAAGAGCCACCACGGTCCCCGGTGAAGTCACCCACCGCCTCACCCCCGCTGTCACCTCCCCTCATGGTGACACGCGGTGTGGCCGTGGCATGGCGTGACGATGACCGTGGCCATGACCATGGCTGTGGTGGGACCATGTAGGACCACGGCAGTGGGCGGACCGTGACCTTGATGGTGACCGTGACCATCACCACGGCCGTGGCCTGACCATGTGTGGCCATTGTGTGACTGTGTCCCTGGCCATGACCATGATGGTGACGATGACCGTGGCCGTGGCAGCGAAGGGGGGGGGCTGTGGCCGTGGTGGTGGCCATGACCATGACTATGGCCACGCCGTGACCACGTGTGACCGTGACACGACTGTGTGTGGCCGTTGCAATGGGTGACCACGGCCACGACTGTGATTATGGCCATGGCTGTGGCATGACCACCGTGGTGGCCACGACCGTGGCCATGTTGTGACCATGGCCATGACCATGACTGTGACCATGAAGATGACAATGTTGGTGGCCATGACCATGGCATGACCATGGCCATCACCATGACAGCGATTGCGGCCATGACTGTGGTGTCACCATGGCCATGACCGTGACCATGACCATGGAGCGGTGGCCATGACTGTTGCCATGACCATGACCATGACAGCGATTGTGGCCATGACTGTGGTGTCGCCATGGCCATGACCGTGACCATGACAATGTTGGTGACCATGACCATGGCATGACCATGGCCATCACCACGACAGTGATTGCGGCCGTGACTGTGGTGTCACCATGGCCATGACCGTGACAATGTTGGTGGCCATGACCATGGCATGACCATGGCCATCACCATGACAGTGATTGCGGCCGTGACTGTGGTGTCACCATGGCCATGACCGTGACCATGACCATGGAGTGGTGGCCATGACTGTTGCCATGACCATGACCATGACGCTGACTGTGGCCATGACCATGATGGTGGCCATGACCACAACCGTTGGCTGCTAGCCCCGATGGTGACCGTGACCATTTGGCGGTGGCCGTGATGGTGGCCGTGACCACGACCACGGTGGTGACCACGGTGGCAGGTCCACCCCCGTTACCCGTGTCCTTGTTGCCCAGGACGGCGTTGGTGAAGATCTCGCCCACCCAATCCTGGAGCTCGGGGTCGTCCCGCACGGCGCTGTCCTCGGCGTAGTAGAGAGCCACGATCCCCGTCACGAAGCTGGGCCACCGCGGGGACACCGGTGAGCCAGGGCCACCGCCCTGGGGTCAACCCCAGCAGCGCCCGGCCCCCGTGGTCCCCGTCCCTTGGGGGCCACCGTCCCCGTGGTCCTTGTCCCTGTGGTCCCCCATCCCCATGGTCCCCATCCCCGTGGTCCCCATCCCAGTGTCCCCGTCCCCATGTCCCCATCCCTGCTGTCCCCATGGCTGGTGTCCCCGTCCTTGTTGTCCCCAACCCTGTTATCTTGTCCCATCCCCGTCCCCGTGGTCCCGTTCCCACTGTCCCCATCCCCGTTGTCCCCATCCCAGTTGTTCCCGTTGTCCCTGTCCTTGCTGTCCCCCTCCCCGTTGTCCCCGTTGCTGTTGTCCTCGTCCTGGCTGTCCCCAGCCCTGTTGTCCCCAGCCCCGTGGTCCCATTTCCATGGTCCCCATTGCTGTTGTCCCCATCCCCATGTCCCCGTCCCCATGTCCCCATCCCCATGGTCCCATCCCTGATGTCCCCATCCCCATGGTCCCATCCCCATGTCCCCGTCCTTGTGTCCCCATCTCCATGTCCCCGTCCCCATATCCCCGTCGTCCCATCCCTGATGTCCCCATCCTGTTGTCCCCATCCCCGTGTCCCCGTCCCCACCCCTATTGTCCCCATCTACATGTCGCCGTCCCCGTGTCCCCCTCCCCGTGGTCCCTGCCCATGTGTCCCCCTTCTCGTGTCCCCATCCCCACGTCCCCATCTCCTTATCCCCTTCCCCGTGTCCCCATGTCCCCATGCTGGTGTCCCCATGTCTCCAACCCTGTGTCCCCATGTCCCCATCCCCACATCCCCAACGCCGTGTCCCTGTGTCCCCATGTCCCCATCCTGGTGTCCCCATGTTTCCAACCCTGTGTCCCCATGTCCCCATGTCCCCATGTCCCCATCCTGGTGTCCCCATGTTTCCAACCCTGTGTCCCCATGTCCCCATGTCCCCATGTCCCCATCCTGGTGTCCCCATGTCTCCAACCCTGTGTCCCGGTGTCCCCATGTCCCCATCCCCACATCCCCAATGCAGTGTCCCTGTGTCCCCATGTTCCCATCCTGGTGTCCCCATGTCTCCAACCCTGTGTCCCCATGTCCCCATCCCCACATCCCCAACACCATGTCCCCATGTCCCCATCCTGGTGTCCCCCATGTCCCCATCCCCACATCCCCAACGCCGTGTCCCTGTGTCCCCATGTCCCCATCCTGGTGTCCCCACGTCCCCCTCCCGGTGTCCCCATGTCCCCATCCCCACACCCCCAACGCCGCGTCCCCCTTCCCGGTGTCCCCATGTCCCCATCCGCACATCCCCAACGCCGTGTCCCCGCGTCCACCCCCTTCCCGGTGTCCCCCATGTCCCCATCCTGGTGTCCCCATGTCTCCAACCCTGTGTCCCCATGTCCCCATGTCCCCACATCCCCAACGCCGTGTCCCCGCGTCCCCCCTTCCCGATGTCCCCCCGTGTCCCCATCCCCACATCCCTAATGCCATGTCCCCGTGTCCCCATCCTGGTGTCCCCATGTCCCCATCCCCACATCCCCAACGCCGTGTCCCTGTGTCCCCATGTCCCCATCCTGGTGTCCCCACGTCCCCCTCCCGGTGTCCCCATGTCCCCATCCCCACATCCCCAACGCTGTGTCCCCGCGTCCCCCCTTCCCGATGTCCCCCCGCGTTCCCATGCCCACATCCCTAACGCCATGTCCCCGCGTCCCCCCCTCCCGGTGTCCCCATGTCCCCATCCCCACATCCCCAATGCCATGTCCCCGTGTCCCCATGTCCCCATCCTGGTGTCCCCGTGTCTCCAACCCTATGTCCCCATGTCCCCATCCCCAATGCTGTGTCCCCCTCCCAGTGTCCCCATGTCCCCATCTGCACATCCCCAACGCTGTGTCCCCATGTCCCCATCCTCAACGCCGTGTCCCCGCGTCCCCCCCACCCCCTTCCCGGTGTCCCCGTGCCACCTCTCGATGGCCCCCCAGATGCGCAGGGCGTCATCGCGGTAGTAGTAGCCGGGGACGGAGGTGACGCCGCGCCGCTCCAGGTCATCGGGGAGGCAGAGCTCGGCGTAGGACAGCGCCGCCGTGGCCCGGGCCACCAGCTCCAGCGTCCCCTCCCGGCCGATGGCCGTGGCCTGGGGACACCGCTGTCACCCCCATGGCCGACACGGGGACCCACAGCACCCACAACCCCTCCCTGGAGGGACCCAGGTGTCCGGGTGGCCCTGGTGGCCCCATAGCACCCATAACCTAGGGGGACCCAGGTGTCCGGGTGGCCTTGGTCACCCCATAGCACCCACAACCAGGGGGACCCAGGTGTCCGGGTGGCCCTGGTCACCCCACAGCACCCACAACCCCCTTGGAGGGACCCAGGTGGCCCTGGTCACCCCATAGCACCCACAACCAGGAGGACCCAGGTGTCCGGGTGGCCCTGGTCACCCCATAGCACCCATAACCAGGGGGACCCAGGCGTCTGGGTGGCCCTGGTGGCCCCATAGCACCCACAACCCAGTGGGACCCAGGTGTCCTGGTGGCCCTGGTGCCCCCATAGCACCCACAACCCCCTTGGAGGGACCCAGGTGGCCCTGGTCACCCCATAGCACCCACAACCCAGTGGGACCCAGGTGTCCAGGTGGCCCTGGTCACCCCACAGCACCCACAACCAGGAGGACCCAGGTGTCCGGGTGGCCTTGGTCACCCCACAGGACCCACAACCCAGGGGGACCCAGGTGTCCTGGTGGCCTTGGTCACCCCATAGCACCCACAACCAGGAGGACCCAGGTGTCCGGGTGGCCTTGGTCACCCCATAGCACCCACAACCAGGAGGACCCAGGTGTCCAGGTGGCCCTGGTCACCCCATAGCACCCACAACCAGGAGGACCCAGGTGTCCGGGTGGCCCTGGTCACCCCATAGCACCCACAACCAGGGGGACCCAGGTGTCCAGGTGGCCCTGGCCACCCCATAGCACCCACAACCAGGGGGACCCAGGTGTCCAGGTGGCCCTGGTCACCCCATAGCACCCATAACCAGGGGGACCCGGGTGGCCCTGGTCACCCCATAGCACCCACAACCAGGGGGACCCAGGTGTCCTGGTGGCCCTGGTCACCCCATAGCACCCACAACCAGAGGGACCCAGGTGTGCGGGTGGCCCTGGTCACCCCATAGCACCCACAACCAGGGGGACCTGGGTGTCCTGGTGGCCTTGGTCACCCCATAGCACCCACAACCAGGAGGACCCAGGTGTCCGGGTGGCCCTGGTCACCCCATAGCACCCACAACCAGGGGGACCCAGGTGTCTGGGTGGCCCTGGTCACCCCATAGCACCCACAACAAGGAGGACCCAGGTGTCTGGGTGGCCTTGGCCACCCCATAGCACCCACAACCAGGGGGACCCAGGTGTCCGGGTGGCCCCACTCCCCCCCATGACCCGCAGGGGCCCAGGCGTCCGGGGGGCCCAGGCGTCCGGCTCACCTGGTCAATGAGCCCCCCGGGGTTGAGCAGACTCTCCCGGGCCACGGTGTTGATGTGGAAGGTGAGATGGAAGTGGGGCAGCAGGAGCTGGGGGACATGGAGGGACATGGAGGGACATGGTGGGACATGGAGGGACATGGGGGACATGGAGGGACATGGGGGACATGGGGGGACATGGAGGGACATGGGACATGGGGGACATGGAGGGACATGGACATGGGGGGACATGGGGGGACATGGAGGACATGGAGGGACATGGGGGACATGGAGGGACATGGAGGGACATGGAGGGACATGGGGGACATGGAGGGACATGGAGGGACATGGGGAGACATGGAGGGACATGGGGGACATGGAGGGACATGGAGGGACATGGGGGACATGGAGGGACATGGAGGGACATGGGGGGACATGGGGGGACATGGGGGGACATGGAGGGACATGGGGGGACATGGGGGGACATGGGGGGACATGGGGGGACATGAGGGACATGGGGGGACATGGAGGGACATGGGGACATGGGGGGACATGGAGGGACATGGGGGACATGGAGGGACATGGAGGGACATGGAGGGACATGAGGGACATGGGGGGACATGGAGGGACATGGGGACATGGAGGGACATGGAGGAACATGGAGGGACATGGGGGGACATGGAGGGACATGGGGGGACATGGGGGGACATGGACATGGGGGGACATGGAGGAACATGGAGGGACATGGAGGGACATGGGGGACATGGAGGGACATGGAGGAACATGGAGGGACATGGGGGGACATGGAGGGACATGGGGGGACATGGGGGGACATGGACATGGGGGGACATGGAGGAACATGGAGGGACATGGAGGGACATGAGGGACATGGAGGGACATGGAGGAACATGGAGGGACATGGGGGGACATGGAGGGACATGGAGGGACATGGGGGACATGGGGGGACATGGAGGGACATGGAGGGACATGGGGGACATGGGGGGACATGGAGGGACATGGAGGGACATGGGGGACATGGGGGACATGGAGGGACATGGAGGGACATGAGGGACATGGGGGACATGGAGGGACAGGGGGGGACATGGAGGGACATGGAGGGACATGGGGGACATGGGGGGACATGGGGGGACATGGAGGGACATGGAGGGACATGGGGGACATGGGGGACATGGAGGGACAGGGGGGGACATGGAGGGACATGGGGGACATGGAGGGACATGGAGGGGGACATGTGCAGGCAAATTTTGGGGTGCAACAGCAGGATTTTGGGGTGCAACAGCAGTTTTTTTGCAGAAAGGGCAGGATTTGGAGGATGCATATGCAGATTTTGGGGTGCAAGGGCAGGATTTGGGGGCAGAACGGCAGGATTTTGGGATGCAACGGCAGGATTTTTGCAGGAATTGCAAGATTTTGGGGATGCACGTGCAGCTTTGGGGGTGCAAGGGCAGGATTTGGGGGCAGAATGGCAGGATTTTGGGTTGCAACGGCAGGATTTTTGCAGGAAGGGCAAGATTTTTGTGGATGCACATGCAGATTTTGGGGTGCAACAGCACGTTTTTGCAGGAATTGCAAGACTTTGGGGATGCACATGCAAATTTTGGGGCGCAACGGCAGGATTTGGGGGCAGAACGGCAGGATTTTGAGCTGCAACAGCAGGTTTTTTGCAGGAATTGCAAGATTTTGTGGATGCACGTGCAGATTTTGGGGTGCAACAGCAGTTTTTTTGCAGGAAGGGCAAGATTTTGTGGAGGCGCAGGCAGATTTTGGGGTGCAACAGCAGGATTTTTGCAGGAAGGGCAAGATTTTGGGGATGCACATGCAGATTTTGGGGTGCAATAGCAGGATTTGGGGGCAGAACGGCAGGATTTGGGGATGCAATGGCAGGATTTTTGCAGGAAGGGCAAGATTTTGTGGATGCGCAGGCAGATTTTGGGGTGCAACAGCAGGATTTTGGGGTGCAACGGCAGTTTTTTTGCAGGAAGGGCAGGATTTTGTGGATGCACGTGCAGATTTTGGGTTGCAAGGGCAGGATTTTGGGGGCAGAACGACAGGATTTTGGGATGCAACGGCAGGATTTTTGCAGGAATTGCAAGACTTTGGGGATGCACGTGCAGATTTTGGGGTGCAACGGCAGGATTTGGGGATGCAACAGCAGGATTTTTGCAGGAAGGGCAAGACTTTGTGGATGCCCGTGCAGATTTTGGGGTGCAACGGCAGGATTTAGGGGCAGAACGGCAGGATTTTGGGGTGCAACGGCAGGATTTTTGCAGGAAGGGCAAGACTTTGTGGATGCCCGTGCAGATTTTGGGGTGCAATAGGAGGATTTTTGCAGGAAGGGCAGAATTTTGTGGATACGCAGGCAGATTTTGGGTTGCAATAGCAAGATTTTGGGTTGCAACGGCAGGATTTTGGGGTGCAAGGGCAGGATTTTGGGGTGCAAGGGCAGGATTTCGGGGGGCGCAAGGGCCGGATCGCGGGGCCGCAGGGCTGGCGGTACCTTGTAGAGCGGGTGGCAGGCGGGCAGGCAGCGCAGGGTGGCCAGGGCGAAGGCCTCGGCCAGGAAGTGGCTCTGCAGCAGGTGGGCCACCATCTCGTGGAGCTGGAAGTGGGCGCAGCGCACCCACAGCTTGGCCAGCAGCCAGTCCCAGGGCGCGTCCGCCGGCACGAAGACGGGCGCCTCGGGGCCCGGCGTCTGCGACAGCTGGGGCACCGCGGGGACGGGGGGAGCGCGTGTGGGACGGGGGGACGTGGGCACGTGGGACGTGGGATGAGGGACATGGGACGGGGGGATGTGGGGATGGGGGACAGGGGACATGGGGACATGGAGATGGGGCACGTGGGACGTGGGGACGCGGGGATGGGGGACGTGGGGATGTGGGATGAGGGACATGGGGATGTGGGACGTGGGGATGGGGCACGTGGGACGTGGGGACATGGAGATGGGGGACATGGGATGTGGGATGAGGGACGTGGGGATATGGGACGTGGGGATGGGGGACATGGGACGTGGGGACATGGAGATGGGGGATGTGGGATGAGGGACATGGGGACGTGGGGACGTGGGGACGGGGCACATGGGATGTGGGATGAGGGACATGGGACGTGGGGACGTGGGGACGTGGCACATGGGATGTGGGATGAGGGACATGGGGACGTGGAGACATGGGGATGGGGCACGTGGGCAGTGGGGACATGGGGACATGGGGATGGGGGACATGGGGACGTGGGATGAGGGACATGGGGATGGGGCACGTGGGACATGGGGACATGGGGACATGGGGATGGGGGACGTGGGACGTGGGATGTGGGACATGGAGATGGAGGATGTGGGACATGGGGACATGGGACAGGGGACATGGAACATGGGACATGGGGACATGGGATGTGGGATGTGGGATGTGGGGATGGGGGACGTGGGGATGTGGGGATGGGGCACGTGGGACATGGGACATGGGCACATGGGATGTTCAACATGGGACGTGGGGACGTGGGATGTAGGACATGGGACATGGGGACATGTGACGTGGGACATGGGGACGTGAGATGTGGGACATGGGACCTGGGACATGGGATTGGGGGCCGTGCGGTGGCTGTGGGTCAGCTGTGGGGCGGGACTGGGGCCGTGGGGCACCATGGGGCAGGACGGGTGCCCATAGGGTGTCCGTGGGGCAGCTGTGGGGCAAGATGGGTGCCATGGGGCAGCCGTGGGGCAGCTTGGGTGGCCATGGGGTGGCCATGGGGCAGGACGGGTGCCATGGGGCACCCATGGGGCAGCTTTGGTGGCCATGGGGTGACCATGGGATGACCATGGGGCAGGACAGGTGCCATGGGGCGCCCATGGGGCAGCTTTGGTGGCCACAGGGTGACCATGGGATGACCGTGGGGCAGGACAGGTGCCATGGGGCACCCATGGGGCAGCTTTGGTGACCATGGGATGACCATGGGGCAGGATGGGTGCCATGGGGCAGCTTTGGTGGCCATGGGGTGACCATGGGATGACCATGGGGCAGGACAGGTGCCATGGGGCACCCATGGGGCAGCTTTGGTGGCCATGGGATGACCGTGGGGCAGGACGGGTGCCATGGGGCTGCCATGGGGCAGCTTTGGTGGCCATGGGATGACCGTGGGATGACCGTGGGGCAGGACAGGTGCCATGGGGTGACCATGGGGCAGGACGGGAGCCATGGGACACCCATGGGGCAGCTTTGGTGGCCATGGGATGACCGTGGGATGACCGTGGGGCAGGACGGGAGCCCATGGGGCGGCCATGGGGTGTCTTTGGTGGCCATGGGGTGGCCGTGGGGCGGCCGTGGGTCCCACCTGGATGGCGACGGGCACCAGGGCCCCCGTGGGGCGCAGGTGGAGCAGGCAGAGGGGGGCGGCCAGGAACTGGGGTTCGCCGGCGATGCGGCTCCCGGCGATGCCGTCCAGGAGGCCGTAGTCGGCCAGGAAGAGGGAACCTCGCTGCGGACGCCCGGACGCCTGGGCCCCTTCCCCCAGATGCCTGGGTCCCTTTCCCGGACGCCTGGGCCCTTTCCCGGACACCTGGGCCCCTCCCGGACGCCTGGGCCCCTTCCCGGACGCCTGGGCTTCTTTGCCGGACGCCTGGGCCCCTTCGCCAGACGCCTGGGCCCCTTCCCGGATGCCTGGGCCCCTTCCCCGGATGCCTGGGCCCCTTCCCTGGACGGCTGGGTCCCTTCCCCGGATGCCTGGGCCCCTTCGCCACGGACGCCTGGGCCCCTTCCCCGGACGCCTGGGCCCCTTTGCCAGACGCCTGGGCCCCTCCCCCGGATGCCTGGGCCCCTTCCCTGGACGCCTGGGCCCCTTCCCTGATCGCCTGGGTTCCTCGCCCGGACGCCTGGGCCCCTTCGCCCCGGACGCCTGGGCCCCTTCCCTGGATGCCTGGGCCCCTTCCCCAGATGCCTGGGTTCCTCGCCCGGACGCCTGGGCCCCTTCCCCGGACACCTGGGTCCCGTTCCCGGACACCTGGGCCCCTTTGCCGGACTCCTGGGCCCCCTTTCCCGGACTCCTGGGCCCCTTTCCCGGACGCCTGGGCCCCTTTCCCGGACACCTGGGTCCCTTTCCCGGGCACCTGGGCCCCTTCCCCGGACACCTGGGCCCCTTCCCCGGACGCCTGGGCCCCTTCCTGGACACCTGGGCCCCTTTGCCGGATGCCTGGGTCCCTTCCCCGGACGCCTGGGCCCCTTCCCGGACACCTGGGTCCTTTTCCCAGACGCCTGGGCCCCTTCCCCGGACGCCTGGGCCCCTTTCCCAGACACCTGGGCCCCTTCCTGGACACCTGGGCCCCTTTCCCGGACACCTGGGTTCCCTTCCCCGGATGCCTGAGTCCCTTCCCAGACGCCTGGGCCCCTTCCTGGATGCCTGGGTCCTTTTCCTGGACGCCTGGGCCCCTCTCCCGGATGCCTGGGCCCCTTCCCCGGACGCCTGGGCCCTTCCCCGACACCTGGGCCCCCTGGGCACCCAAGTCCCTGGATCGTGGGGTCCCCTGCCATTACCCCGGATGCCTGGGCCCCTTTCCCATCATCCCGGATGCCTGGGTCCCCTCCACCCCCGGATGCCTGGGCCCTCCTGGACATTTGGGCCCTTCTGGACGCCTGGGTCCCTTCCCGGACGCCTGGGTCCCCTCCAGCCCCTGGACACCTGGCCCCTCCTGGACTCCTGGGCCCCTCCCGGACACCTGGGTCCCCTCCAGCCCCCGGACACCTGGCCCCTCCTGGACTCCTGGGCCCCTCCCGGACACCTGGGTCCCCTCCAGCCCCCGGACACCTGGCCCCTCCCGGACGCCTGGGCCCCCGCTGACCTCCATCTCCTGGTGGAGGGAGGTGTGGGGGCCGAGGGCGGGCGCCACCATGGCGGGGGTGACGGCGAAGTTGGGGGGCAGGCGGGAGCAGCGGCGCAGCAGGACGGGGTTCACCCCGTTGAGGAACTGGTACCCGAAGAAGGCGTCGTCCCGCCAGTGCTGCGCCACGTAGTCTGCGCGTGCGGGGTGGGGGTGGGGGGGGTCAGCTGGGCCCGGACGCCTGGGCCCCTCCAGCCCGGCCAGGTCCTGACACACCCCGGACGCCTGGGCCCCATGTCCCAGCCAGGGCTCTGACACCTCCTGGACGCCTGGGCCCCCCCTGTGCTGGGAGCACCCGGACACCTGGGACCCCCCCTGACAACTCCCCAACACCCCCGGACGCCTGGGCCCCATGTCCCAGCCAGGGCTCTGACACCTCCCGGACGCCTGGGCCCTTCCAGCCCGGCCAGGTCCTGATGCACCCCGGACGCCTGGGCCCCCTCTCCTGGCAAGGCCCCGATGCACCCCGGACGCCTGGGCCCCTCCCTGATATGGTCTCAACACCCCCGGACGCCTGGGCCCCTCCAGCCCGGCCAGGTCCCGACGCACCCTGGACGCCTGGGCCCCTTCCTGACAACTCCCTGACGCTCCCGGACGCCTGGGCCCCCCATGTCCCAGCCAGGGCTCTGACACCTCCCGGATGCCTGGGCCCCCCCTGTGCTGCGAGCACCCGGACGCCTGGGCCCCTCCCTGATGTGGCCTTGACATCCCCGGACGCCTGGGCCCCCTCTTCCGGCAAGGCCCTGATGCACCCCGGACGCCTGGGCCCCCCCGGCGCTGGGGGCACCCGGACGCCTGGGTCCCTTGGGGCATTTTGGGTGCTTTAGGGGCAGTGTTTTGGGGGTATCTCGTTTTGGGGGGGGGGAGTTTGGGATGTATTTAGGAGTATTTTGGGGGTATTCGGGTGTATTTGGGGGAGCAGGAGGGGGTATTTGGGGTGTGTTTGGGGTTTTGGAAGGTGTCAGGGTATTTTAGGAGGTAATTGGGGGGGTTGGGGGCATTTGTGGGTATTGGGGGAATTTGGGGGGTATTTGCAGGTATCTGGGGGTATTTTGGTGGTACCTGGGGGTATTCAGGTATTTTGGGTATTTTGGGGGTGTTTGGGGGGTGTATCAGGGATATATGGGTGCATCTAGGTTATTTGAGGGTATTTTAGGTGTTTTGGGGGTGTTTTGGGGGTATCGGGGTTATTTGGGGGTGTTTTGGGGGGTATTCTGGGGGTATTTGGGTGTATTTCTGGGGATATTTGGGGGTATTTGGGGGTGTTTGGAGGATATCGGGGTATTTTGGGGTGTTTGGGGAATCGGGGGTATTTTGGGGTGTTTTGGGGGGTACCTGGGGATATTTTGGGGGTATCGAGGTATTTGGGGGATATTTGGGGGTGTTTGGGGGTATTTGGGGGTATCTGGGGGTGTTTTGGGGGTATCTGGGGGTATTTTGGTGTATTTTGGGGAAGTACTTGGGGGTATTTTGAGGGTATCTGGGAGTACTTGGGGTATTTTGGGGTACTGGGGGTATTTTGGGGGTACCTTGGGGTATTTGAGAGTGTTTTGGAGGTGTTTTGGGGCATTTGGGGGTATTTGGGGGGTGTTTTGGGGATGTTTGGGGGTATTTTGGGGGGGTTGGGGTACTTGCGTGTACTTGGGGGTATTTGTGGGTATTGGGGGTATTTGGGGGCATTTGGGGGGTATTTGGGGGGTATTTGGTGTATTTTAGGGGTATTGGTGGGTATTTGGTGTGTTTTGGGGTATTTGGGGGTATTTGGTGGTATTTTGGTGGTATTTGGTGGTATTTGGGGGTATCTGGTGTATTTTGTGGGGTATTTGTGGGTATTTGGGGGTGTTTGTGGGTATTTTGGGGGTACTTGGGGGTATTTTTGGGGTATTTTGGGGTATTTGGGGGTACTTGGGGTGTTTTGGGGTACTTGTGGGTATTATGGGGGTATTTGGGGGTACTTGGGGGTGTTTTGGGGTACTTGGGGGTACTTGGGAGTACTTGGGGGTGTTTTGGGGCCCCACCTGCGACGGGCCCCGGGGGGCAGCCGAGGAGCTGGCGGACGTGGTCGAAGCTGCGCCAGGAGCCGCCGGCGCCGCTGAGGCCTCGCAGGCGCACACGGACCTGCCTGCGGCACGTGGGGACACGTGGGGACACGTGGGGACACGCGGGGACATGCGGGGACACTTATGAGCACGTGGGGACACGCAGGGACACGTGTGAGCATGTGGGGACACGCGGGGACACGTGGGGACATGCATGAGCACGTGGCAGCACGATGGGCTGGGCTCGCGGGGGACACGGGACATGGTGGGACATAGCTGGGACATGGTGGGACATGCAACACAGGTGGGACATGGGACATGGATGGGACACAGTGGGACATGGAGGAACATGGTGGGTCATGGGACATGGAGAGTCATGGGACATGGATAGGACATGGGATGGGTGGGACATGGTGGGACATGGGTCATGGAGGGACATCAGACATGGATGGGACATGGAGGGACATGGGATGTGGTGGGACATGGGACATGGAGGGACATGGGACATGGATGGGACATGGGTCATGGTGGGTCATGGGACATGGGTGGGACACGGGACACGGTGGGACATGGAGGGACATGGGACATGGATGGGACATGGGACATGGTGGGACATGGGATGTGGTGGGTCATGGGACATGAGTGGGACATGGGATATGGGTGGGACACAGATAGGACATGGGACATGGAGGGACATGGATGGGACACGGGACATGGGTGGGACATGGGACATGAAGGGACATGGGGGGACATGGTGGGACATGGGACATGGTGGGACATGGAGGGACACAGGACATGGATGGGACATGGGACACGGGTGGGACATGGGAAATGGTGGGGCATGGGACATGGGTGGACACGCGGTGGTCATGGGACACGTGTGGGGTGCTGGACACGGCTGGGACACGCGTGGGGTATCGGACACATGTGGGGTACGGGACACGGCAGGGACACGTGCGGGGCGCGGGGCATGCGTGGGACACGGTGTGTGGCACATGTGCAGGCGTGTGCGTTGGCATGTGCATTGCCACGTGTGCGTTGGAGTGTTTTGGCGTGTTCTGGTGTGTTCTGGCGTGTTCTGGTGTGTTCTGGCGTGTTCTGGCGTGTTTTGGCGTGTTCTGGCGTGTTCTGGCGTGTTTTGGTGTGTTCTGGTGTGTTCTGGCGTGTTCTGGTGTGTTCTGGCGTGTTTTGGTGTGTTCTGGTGTGTTCTGGTGTGTTCTGGCGTGTTCTGGCGTGTTTTGGTGTGTTCTGGTGTGTTCTGGCGTGTTCTGGTGTGTTCTGGCGTGTTCTGGCGTGTTTTGGTGTGTTCTGGTGTGTTCTGGCGTGTTCTGGCGTGTTTTGGTGTGTTTTGGTGTGTTCTGGTGTGTTCTGGCGTGTTCTGGCGTGTTTTGGTGTGTTCTGGTGTGTTCTGGCGTGTTCTGGTGTGTTCTGGCGTGTTCTGGCGTGTTTTGGCGTGTTCTGGTGTGTTTTGGCGTGTTCTGGCGTGTTTTGGTGTGTTTTGGCGTGTTCTGGCGTGTTTTGCGTGTGCATTGCCGCACATTGGCATGTGTTGGCATGTGTTGGTTTTGCGTGTCGCGGCGCATGTTGGTGTGTTGTGGCATGTTGTGGCGTGTTGTGGCGTGTTGTGGCTCCTGTTGGCATGTCGTGGCGTGTCGCGGTGTGTGTTGGCGTGTTGTGGCATGTGTTGGTGTGTCAGGTCGTGGCGTGGCGTGGCGTGTTGCGGCGCGTGTCGGTGTGTCATGGCGTGTCATGTCGTGTTATGGCGTGGCGTGGCGTGGCGTGTTGTGTCGGGGTGTGTCATGTTGTGTCGCGACGTGTCGTGGTGTGTTTGTTGGTGTGTTGTGGCATGTCGTGGCGTGTCGCGGTGTGTCGTGGCATGTTGTGTCGCGGCGTGTGTTGGTGTGTCTTGGTGTGTGTTGGCGTGTCATGGCGTGTCGTGTCATGTTGTGTCATGTCATGGCGTGTCATGGCGTATCATGTCATGTTGTGTCATGTCGTGTCGTGTCACATTGTGTCATGTCGTGTCATGTCGTGGCGTGGTGTGTTTCAGTGTGTCATGGCGTGTGTTGGTGTGTGTTGGCATGTCACGGTGTGTCGTGTCATGTCGTGTCATGTCGTGTCATGTCGTGTCGTATCATGATGTGTCGTGTCATGTCGTGTTGTGCCGTGGTGTGTTGCAGTGTGCTGTGGCGTGTGTTAGTGTGTCACGGTGTGTGTTGCAGCGTGTGTTGGCGTGTCGCAGTGTGTGTCGCGGCATGGGTTGGCGTGTTGTGTCGTGTCATGTCATGTCACATCATGGTGTGTCATGGCGTGTCATGTTGTGTCATGTCATGTTGTGTCATGTCATGGCGTGTCACGTCATAGCGTGTCGTGTTGTGTCATGTCGTGGCGTGTCGTGTCGTGTCACGTTGTGTCATGTTGTGTCATGTCGTGTCATGTCGTGTCGTGGCGTGGCGTGGTGTGTTGCGTTGTGTCATGTCGTGTCATGTCGTGTCATGTGGTGCGGCGTGTTGCAGCGTGTTGCAGCGTGTGTTGGCGTGTCGCAGTGCGTGTCGCGGCATGGGTTGGCGTGTCGTGTCGTGTCGTGTCATGTCACGTCATGGTGTGTCATGTGTTGTGTCGTGTCATGGCGTGTCATGGCGTGTCATTTCGTGGCGTGTTGTGTCACGTCGTGTCACGTCGTGTCGTGCTGTGTCGTGTCGTGTCGTGTCATGTCATGTCGTGTCGTGTTGTGGTGTGTTGTGTTGTGTCATGTTGTGTCGTGTTGTGTCATGTTGTGCGTGGCGTGTTTCAGTGTGTCATGGCGTGTGTTGGTGTGTGTTGGCATGTCACGGTGTGTCGTGTCACGTCGTGTCATGTCGTGTCATGTCGTGTCGTGTCATGACGTGTCGTGTCACGTCATGGTGTGTCATGTGTCGTGTCGTGTCGTGTCATGGCGTGTCATGTTGTGTCATGTCATGGTGTGTCATGTCGTGTTGTGTCATGTCGTGTCATGTCATGGAGTGTCGTGGCGTGTTGCAGCATGTCACGGCGTGTGTTGGCGTGTCGCGGCGTGTGTTGGCGTGTCGGGACGTGTCACGCGTCACGCGGGGGACGGGGACTCACGCGAGGGCCACGCGCGCCGCCAGGTGCAGGCCGCGGGCAGGGGGGCAGCGCAGGTCCGGAGGCAGCTGCCTGCCCGGGGCGGGCAGGAGGCGGCGCGGCCACCCGGGGGCGAAGGGGCACCAGCTGCGGGGGGGGGGGAGGGGAGGGGGCAGGACGCCTGGGCCCCGCGGCCGGAGCCAGGCCCCAGGGCTCCCAGTGCCTCCCAGTTCATCCCAGTCCCCTCCCAGTTCATCCAGTGCTCCCAGTTCCCCCAGTTCCTCCAGTTCTCCCAGTTCCTCCCAGTGCCTCCCAGTCCCCTCCCAGTTCCCCCCAGTCCCTCCCAGTCCCCTCCCAGTCCCCTCCCAGTGCCTCCAGTGCTCCAGTCCCCTCCCAGTGCCTCCCAGTTCCCCCAGTCCCTCCCAGTCCCCTCCCAGTTCATCCCAGTGCTCCCAGTTCCCCAGTTCCTCCAGTTCTCCCAGTGCCTCCCAGTGCTCCCAGTCCCCTCCCAGTGCCTCCCAGTCCCCCCCAGTCCCTCGCAGTCCCCCCCAGTCCCTTCCCAGTGCCCCAGTGCCTCCCAGTCCCCCCCAGTGCCCTCCCAGTGCCTCCCAGTCCCTTCCCAGTCCCATCCCAGTGCTCCCAGTCCCTTCCCAGTGCCCCCAGTCCCCTCACAGTCCCTTCCCAGTCCCCTCCCAGTGCCCTCCCAGTGCCTCCCAGTCCCTTCCCAGTCTCCTCCCAGTTCCCCCCAGTGCTCCCAGTCCCCTCCCAGTCCCCCCAGTTCCTCCCAGTTCCCCCAGTCCCCCCCAGTGCCTCCCAGTCCCCTTCCAGTCCCCTCCCAGTCCCTCCCAGTTCCCCCCAGTGCCCTCCCAGTCCCCACCCAGTGCCTCCCAGTTCCCCTCCCAGTGCCTCCCAGTCCCTCCCAGTTCCTCCCACTTCCCCCCGTCCCTTCCCAGTTCCCTCCAGTTCCTCCCAGTCCCCTCCCACTTCCCCCCAGTCCCTCCCAGTGCCTCCCAGTGCCTCCCAATCCCTCCCAGTGCCCTCCCAGTCCCCTCCCAGTTCCTCCCAGTGCCTCCCAGTTCCCCCCAGTTCCTCCCAGTCCCCTCCCAGTGACCCCAGTGCCTCCCAGTCCCCTCCCAGTGCCCTCCCAGTGCCCCCCAGTCCCCTCCCAGTGCCCTCCCAGTTCCCCCCAGTCCCCTCCCAGTCCCTCCCAGTTCCCCCCAGTCACCTCCCAGTCCCTCCCAGTCCCTCCCAGTGCCCTCCCAGTCCCTCCCAGTCCCTCCCAGTGCCCCTACTGGAAGGCGGCTCGGCGCTGGCGCAGCTCCGTCTCGCGCTGCCGCAGCAGCAGTGGCTCCCCGGCGTCCTGGGCCACCGTCGCCGCTGCCACACGGCCACCGTCACCCCCGCGGCCCCCCGTGTCCCCTGGGTCCCCCCGTGTCCCCTGGGTCCCCCATGTCCTCGTGTCCCTCGTGTCCCCGTGTCCTCGTGTCCCCACGTCCCCATGTGTCCCCACATCCCCCGTGTCCTCATGTCCCCGTGTCCCCTGTGTCCCCACATCCACATGTCCCTGTGACCCCCGTGTCCCTGCGACCCCTGTGTCCCCGTGTGTCCCCGTGTCCCTTGTCCCTCGTGTCCCTGTGTTCCCACGTCCCCGTGTCCCCCACGTCCTCGTGTTCCTCGTGTCCCCACGTCCTGTGACCCCCTTGTCCCCCCATCCCCATGTCCCTGTGACCCCTGTGTCCCTGGGACCCCCATGTCCCCATGTGTCCCCATGACCCTTGTCCATGTATCTCCATGTCTCCATGTCCCTCGTGTCCTCATGTCCCCGTGTCCCCATGTCTCCATGTCCCCGTGTCCCCGTGTCCCCATGTATCTCCATGTCCCCATGTCCCCATGTCTCCATGTATCTCCATGTCCCCACATCCCCATGTCCCTGGGACCCCCATGTCCCCATGTGTCCCCATGTCCCTTGTCCATGTATCTCCATGTCCCTGTGTCCCTGTGTCCCCATGTCCCCGTGTCCCCATGTCTCCGTGTCTCCATGTCTCCGTGTCCCCGTGTCTCCATGTCTCCATGTCTCCATGTCTCCGTGTCCCCATGTCTCCATGTCCCCATGTCCCCGTGTCCCCATGTCTCCATGTCCCCATGTCTCCGTGTCTCCATGTCTCCGTGTCCCCGTGTCTCCATGTCTCCATGTCTCCGTGTCCCCGTGTCTCCATGTCCCCATGTCCCCATGTCTCCGTGTCTCCATGTCTCCGTGTCCCCGTGTCCCCATGTCCCCATGTCTCCATGTCTCCGTGTCCCCATGTCCCCGTGTCCCCATGTCTCCATGTCCCCATGTCTCCGTGTCTCCATGTCTCCGTGTCCCCGTGTCCCCATGTCCCCATGTCTCCATGTCTCCGTGTCCCCATGTCTCCGTGTCCCTGTGTCCCCATGTCCCCATGTCCCCATGTCCCCATGTCCCCGTGTCCCCATGTCTCCATGTCCCCATGTCTCCGTGTCTCCATGTCTCCGTGTCCCCGTGTCCCCATGTCCCCATGTCTCCGTGTCTCCATGTCTCCGTGTCCCTGTGTCCCCATGTCCCCATGTCCCCATGTCCCCATGTCCCCGTGTCCCCATGTCTCCATGTCCCCATGTCTCCGTGTCTCCATGTCTCCGTGTCCCCGTGTCCCCATGTCTCCATGTCTCCGTGTCTCCATGTCTCCGTGTCCCTGTGTCCCCATGTCCCCATGTCCCCATGTCCCCGTGTCCCCATGTCTCCATGTCCCCATGTCTCCGTGTCTCCATGTCTCCGTGTCCCCGTGTCCCCATGTCCCCATGTCTCCGTGTCTCCGTGTCTCCATGTCTCCGTGTCCCTGTGTCCCCATGTCCCCATGTCCCCATGTCCCCATGTCCCCGTGTCCCCATGTCTCCATGTCTCCATGTCCCCATGTCTCTGTGTCTCCATGTCTCCGTGTCCCCGTGTCCCCATGTCCCCATGTCTCCGTGTCTCCATGTCTCCGTGTCCCCGTGTCTCCATGTCTCCATGTCCCCACATCCCTTGTCCATGTATCTCCATGTCCCCATGTCCTATGTCCCCATGTTCCCCGTGTCCCTCATCCCTGTGGCCCCATGTCCATGTGTCCTCATGTCCGTGTTTCCTCCATGTCCCCATGTCCTATGTTCCCGTGTCCCCCACGTCCCTGTGTCCCTGTGCCCATGTGTCCCCATGACCCGTGTCCATGTATGTCTGTGTCCCCATGTCCCCAGGTCCCATGTCCCTGTGTCCCCGTGTCTCTTATCCAGGTATCTCCGTGTCCCCATGTTCCCCGTGTCCCCGTGTCCCACCTCCCCGTGTCCCCATGTCCCCGTGTCCCCATGTCCCCAGGTCCCATGTCCCTGTGTCCCCGTGTCTCTTATCCAGGTATCTCCGTGTCCCCATGTTCCCCGTGTCCCCGTGTCCCCACGTTCAGAGTGTCCCACCTCCCCGTGTCCCCACCTCCCCGTGTCCCCATGTCCCCAGGTCCCCGTGTCCCTGTGTCCCCGTGTCTCTTATCCAGGTATCTCCGTGTCCCCATGTTCCCCGTGTCCCCGTGTCCCCACGTTCAGAGTGTCCCACCTCCCCGTGTCCCCTGCCCACGTGTCCATGTGTCCCCACGTCCCATGTCCCCACGTCCCCCACGTCCCCACGCCCCCGTGTCCCCCCCCGTCCCCCCCCCCCTCACCGGTGCCCTCCCGCAGCTCCACGCAGCCGCTCTCCAGCCACCGGTAGCAGGGGAAGACCCACGTGTCCTCCGCGTCCGTGCGTCCCTCCTCCGCGTCCGTGTGTCCCACCGCGTCCGCGCGTCCCACCGCCTCCGCGTCCCCCTCCGCCTCCGCGTCCCCCTCCGCGCGCAGCCCCGCCTCCGCGGGGGGCTCCGGGGTGGCATCACGCGTGGGGTCGCGGTCACGCGTGGGGTTGCGGTCACGAGTGGGGTCGCGGTCGCGAGTGGGGTCGCGGTCGCTCGCGGTGTCACGGTCGCGCGCGGGGTCCCGGTTCCCCGGGGGGTCCCGGTGCCCCGGGGGGTCTCGGTCACGCGGGGGGTCGCGGTCACGAGTGGGGTCGCGGTCGCGAGTGGGGTCGCGGTCGCTCGCGGTGTCACGGTCGCGCGCGGGGTCCCGGTTCCCCGGGGGGTCCCGGTGCCCCGGGGGGTCGCGGTCACGCGGGGGGTCTCGGTCACGCGTGGGGTTGCCGTCGCGCGTGGGGTCGCGGTCGCGCGGGGTGTCGCGGTCGCTCGTGGTGTCACGGTCGCGCGCGGGGTCCCGGTTCCCCGGGGGGTCCCGGTGCCCCGGGGTGTCCCGGTGCCCCGGGGGGTCTCGGTGACGCGGGGGGTCGCGGTCGCGCGTGGGGTCGCGGTCGCGGTCGCGCGCCAGGACGACGCGGGCGCAGAACCAGGCGTCGGGCGCCGGCGGCAGCAGCGGCTCCTTCCGCAGCCGCAGCAGCAGGGGGCGGCCCAGGCCCCGCCCACTCCCCGCCCCCGGCCCCGCCCCCGCGCCTGGCTCCGCCCCCGCCCCCTGGTCTGGCCCCGCCTCCTGGTCCGGCTCCAGCTCCAGCTCCAGCTCCGCCGTCTGCGGGGGGGGGGGAGGGGGGGAGAGACACGCGGGGTCACGTGACGCGGGGGGGTCACGTGACGCGGGGACACGCGTGGGTGGGAGGAGTCACGGGAGGCGACGCGCGGGGGCGAAGCTCCCCCCCCCCCGGGCCTCCCAGTCCCTTCCCAGTGCTCCCAGTGCCCCCCAGTTCCCCCCAGTGCCCTCCCAGTCCCTTCCCAGTCCCATCCCAGTCCTTCCCAGTCCCATCCCAGTCCCCTCCCAGTGTCCCAGTCCCCTCCCAGTCCCTTCCCAGTTCCTCCCAGTCCCCTCCCAGTCCCTTCCCAGTGCTCCCAGTCCCATCCCAGTCCCATCCCAGTGCTCCCAGTCCCTTCCCTGTTCCATCCCAGTCTCCCCAGTGCCCTCCCAGTTCTGTCCCAGTCCCGTCCCAGTCCTTCCCAGTCCCATCCCAGTGCTCCCAGTCCCTTCCCTGTTCCATCCCAGTCTCCCCAGTGCCCTCCCAGTTCTGTCCCAGTCCCGTCCCAGTCCTTCCCAGTCCCATCCCAGTCCCCTCCCAGTGTCCCAGTCCCCTCCCAGTTCCCCCCAGTGCCCCCAGTGTCCTCCCAGTCCCTTCCCAGTGCCCTCCCAGTTCCATCCCAGTCCCCCCAGTGCCCTCCCAGTTCTGTCCCAGTCCCATCCCAGTGTCCCAGTCCCCTCCCAGTCCCCTCCCAGTGCTCCCAGTCCCCTCCCAGTCCCTTCCCAGTCCCTTCCCAGTGCCCTCCCAGTGGCCCCCAGTGTCTCCCAGTGCCCTCTCAGTGCTCCCAGTCCCTTCCCAGTGCCCCCAGTGCTCTCCCAGTCCCATCCCAGTGCCCCCCAGTTCCATCCCAGTGTCCCCAGTCCCTTCCCAGTCCCATCCCAGTTCCATCCCAGTGCTCCCAGTCCCCTCCCAGTGCCCTCCCAGTCACTTCCCAGTGCTCCCAGTTCCCCCCAGTGCCCTCCCAGTCCCTTCCCAGTGCCATCCCAGTGCTCCCAGTGCCTCCCAGTGCCCCCACTCACGGTGCCGGGGCTCAGGGCCCAGCGGAGGCTCACGGGCCGGCTGCGTCCCCGCGTCCCCACCAGGGTGACGGCCACCGCGGCCAGCGTCCCCGCGCCCAGCGCCCGCCCCGTCGTCACCCGCAGCCGGTAGCGCGTCGCCATGGCGCCCCGGACGCCTGGGCCCCTCGGACGCCTGGGCCCTTTGGGAGACGCTGGGGTCGCTCGGACGCCTGGGCCCCTCGGACGCCTGGGCCCGTCGGAGGGTGCTGGGGTCACTCGGACGCCTGGGCCCCTCGGACGCCTGGGCCCCTCAGGGGGTGCTGGGGTCACTCGGATGCCTGGGCCCCTCGGACGCCTGGGCCCCTCGGAGGGTGCTGGGGTCGCTCGGACGCCTGGGCCCCTCGGACGCCTGGGCCCTTTGGGGGGTGCTGGGGTCGCTCGGACGCCTGGGCCCCTCGGACGCCTGGGCCCTTTGGGAGACGCTGGGGTCACTCGGACGCCTGGGCCCCTCGGACGCCTGGGCCCCTCGGAGGGTGCTGGTGTCGCTCGGACGCCTGGGCCCCTCGGA
Source organism: Apteryx mantelli (assembly GCF_036417845.1). Taxonomy (NCBI): domain Eukaryota; kingdom Metazoa; phylum Chordata; class Aves; order Apterygiformes; family Apterygidae; genus Apteryx; species Apteryx mantelli. The sequence continues at coordinate 121,518 of NW_027118528.1, forward strand.
CGCCTGGGCCCCTCGGAGGGTGCTGGGGTCACTCGGACGCCTGGGCCCCTCGGATGCCTGGGCCCCTCGGAGGGTGCTGGGGTCGCTCGGACGCCTGGGCCCCTCGGACGCCTGGGCCCCTCGGAGGGTGCTGGGGTCGCTCGGATGCCTGGGCCCCTCGGACGCCTGGGCCCCTTTGGGAGACGCTGGGGTCACCCGGACGCCTGGGCCCCTCGGACGCCTGGGCCCTTTGGGGGGTGCTGGGGTCGCTCGGACGCCTGGGCCCCTCGGACACCTGGGCCCCTCGGAGGGTGCTGGGGTCACTCGGACGCCTGGGCCCCTCGGACGCCTGGGCCCTTTGGGGGCGCTGGGGTCACTCGGACGCCTGGGCCCCTCGGATGCCTGGGCCCCTCGGAGGGTGCTGGGGATGCTCGGACGCCTGGGCCCCTCGGACGCCTGGGCCCTTTGGGGGTGCTGGGGTCACTCGGACGCCTGGGCCCCTCGGACGCCTGGGCCCCTCGGAGGGTGCTGGGGACGCTCGGACGCCTGGGCCCCTCGGACGCCTGGGCCCCTCGGGGGGTGCTGGGGTCACTCGGACGCCTGGGCCCCTCGGACGCCTGGGCCCCTCGGAGGGTGCTGGGGACGCTCGGACGCCTGGGCCCCTCGGACGCCTGGGCCCCTCGGAGGGTGCTGGGGACACTCGGACACCTGGGCCCCTCGGAGGGTGCTGGGGCCGCTCGGACGCCTGGGCCCCTCGGACGCCTGGGCCCCTCGGACGCCTGGGCCCCTCGGAGGGTGCTGGGGTCACTCGGACGCCTGGGCCCCTCGGACGCCTGGGCCCCTCGGGGGTGCTGAGGTCACTCGGACGCCTGGGCCCCTCAGACGCCTGGGCCCCTCGCAGGGTGCTGGGGACGCTCGGACGCCTGGGCCCCTCGGACGCCTGGGCCCCTCGCAGGGTGCTGGGGACGCTCGGACGCCTGGGCCCCTCGGACGCCTGGGCCCCTCGGAGGGTGCTGGGGTCACTCGGACGCCTGGGCCCCTCGGACGCCTGGGCCCCTCGGAGGGTGCTGGGGTCACTCGGACGCCTGGGCCCCTCGGACGCCTGGGCCCCTCGGAGGGTGCTGGGGACGCTCGGACGCCTGGGCCCCTCGGACGCCTGGGCCCCTTTGGGAGACGCTGGGGTCACTCGGACGCCTGGGCCCCTCGGACGCCTGGGCCCCTCGGAGGGTGCTGGGGACGCTCGGACGCCTGGGCCCCTCGGACGCCTGGGCCCTTTGGGGGACGCTGGGGTCACTTGGACGCCTGGGCCCCTCGGACGCCTGGGCCCCTCGGAGGGTGCTGGGGTCACCCGGACGCCTGGGCCCCTCGGACGCCTGGGCCCCTCGGGGGGTGGGTGGGGGGGGAGGGTGCTGGGGCCCCTCGGAGGTACCTGGCTCTCCCGGACGCCTGGGCCCCTTCCCGGACGCCTGGGCCCCCGTCGCTCCCGGCTCCGAGCGGCTCCGGCGCTGCTGGGTGCCCCGGGGACGCCTGGGCCCGCCCAGCCCAGTAACAGCCCAGTTTGCCCCAGTTCCGCCCCAGTTCCACCCCCCCCGGGGCGCTGACCCAGCACCCAGTTGCATCCCAGTTGCCAAACTGGGCGCTGCCCAGTTGCACCCCAGTTTGTGCCCGTCGTCCCAGTATGACCAGTTACACCCAGTATTGCACCACTGGGTGCCAGTTGCACCCCAGTTTGTGCCCGTCATCCCAGTATGACCAGTTACACCCAGTATTGCACCACTGGGTGCCACTTCCACCCCAGTTTCCACCCGTCATCCCAGTATAACCAGTTCCAGCCCAGTTTGCACCACTGGGTGCCAGTTCCACCCCAGTTACACCCCAATTCCATCCCAGTTACATCCCAGTAACACCCCAGTTTGCACCCGTCGCCCCCAGTATAACCAGTTCCACCCCAGTTTGCACCACTGGGTGCCAGCCGAGCACCCCAGTTCCATCCCAGTTACATCCCAGTAACACCCCAGTTTGCACCCGTCGCCCCCAGTATAACCAGTTACACCCCAGTTTGCACCACTGGGTGCCAGCCGAGCACCCCAGTTCCATCCCAGTTCCATCCCAGTTTACCCCCTCTGGCGTCCCAGTATGACCAGTAAGGCTGGGTCCTTCCTGGGGACGCCTGGCACCAGTGACACCAGTATGGGCAGGGTGGCCCCAGTATGTCCCTCCCAGTATGCTCCCAGTATGGCCATTATGACCCCAAGGAGATTCCCAGTATGGCCAGCGTGAGCCCAGTCGGATCCCAGTATGCCCAGTATGATCCCGCTGGGAGGCAGATATGGCCGGTGTTATCCCAGTATGGCCAGTATGAGCCCAGTATGACCCCAAGCATGTCCAGTATAACCCAGTATGACCCAGTAAGACCCCAGTATAACCCAGTACTACTCCAGTATGCCCCCAGTACAGCCCCAGTATGCCCAGTACAGTCCCAGTATGCTCCAGTATGATACCAGTATGCCCAGTATGCCCCCAGTGCTAGCCCAGTACAGCCCCAGTATGACCCCAGTATGACCCCAAGCAAGTCCAGTATAACCCAGTATGACCCAGTAAGACCCCGGTATGACCCAGTACTACTCCAGTAGGGCCTCAGTAGGGCCCCAGTATGCCCAGTATTACACCAGTATGACCCCAGTATGCCCAGTATGACCCCAGTATGCCCCTAGTACAACCCCAGTATGCCCAGTACAGCCCCAGTATGATACCAGTATGCCCAGTATGCCCCCAGTATGCCCCCAGTACAGCTCCAGTATGCCCAGTACCGCCCCAGAATGCCCCAGTATGATACCAGTATGCCCAGTATGACCCCAGTATGCCCCCAGTCCAACCCCAGTATGCCCAGTATGACCCCAGTATGCCCAGTATGACCCTAGTATGCCCCCAGTACAGCCCCAGTATGCCCAGTACAACCCCAGTATGCCCAGTATGATACCAGTATGCCCAGTCCAACCCCAGTATGCCAGGTACAGCCCCAGTATGCCCCAGTACGATACCAGTATGCCCCCAGTAGGCCCAGTACAGCCCTGGTACGCCCCAGTGTGATACCAGTATGCCCAGTATGACTCCAGTACAACCCCAGTATGCTCAGTACAGCCCCAGTATGACCCCAGTATGATACCAATATGCCCAGTATGACCCCCGTATGCCCCCAGTGCAACCCAGTATGCCCAGTATGACCCCAGTATGCCCCCAGTACAACCCCAGTATGCCCAGTACAGCCCCAGTATGCCCCCAGTGCAACCCCAGTATGCCCAGTACAGCCCCAGTATGATACCAATATGCCCAGTATGACCCCAGTATGCCCCCAGTGCAACCCCAGTATGCCCAGTACAGCCCCAGTATGCCCAGTACGGTACCAGTAAGCCCCCAGTGCGATACCAGTATGCCCAGTACGACCCCAGTATGCCCAGTACGGCCCCGCCCCCCCCATGGATGCGACGGACGCGGGGGCGGAAGCAGCAGGTTTATTGGCTGGGGGACGGGGGGGTCGGTCCCACCCCGCCCGGACGCCTGGGCCCCTCCGGCGCGGGGTCCCGGGGCCCTCGGAAAGGGCCCTCGCCGCCTCCACGGGCCCAGGCGTCCGGGTGGGGCAGGAGGGGCCCAGGCGTCCGGGCAGGTTGGCAAAAGGGGCCCAGGCGTCCGGGTGGGGCAGGAGGGGCCCAGGCGTCCGGGTGGTGCAGGAGGGGCCCAGGCGTCTGGGTGATGCAACAGGAGGGGCCCAGGCGTCCGGGCAGGAGGGGCCCAGGCGTCCGGGTGATGCAACAGGAGGGGCCCAGGCGTCCGGGCAGGTTTGCAGAAGGGGCCCAGGCGTCCGGGTGATGCAGCAGAAGGGGCCCAGGCGTCCGGGTGATGCAGCAGAAGGGGCCCAGGTGTCCGGGTGATGCAGCAGAAGGGGCCCAGGCGTCCGGGTGGTGCAGGAGGGGCCCAGGCGTCCGGGCAGGTTTGCAGAAGGGGCCCAGGTGTCCGGGTGATGCAACAGGAGGGGCCAGGCGACCGGGCAGGAGGGGCCCAGGCGTCCGGGCAGGTTAGCAGAAGGGGCCCAGGCGTCCAGGCAGTAGGGGCCCAGGCGTCCGGGTGATGCAGCAGAAGGGGCCCAGGCGTCCGGGTGATGCAGCAGAGGGGCCCAGGCGTCCGGGCAGGTTTGCAGAAGGGGCCCAGGCGTCCGGGCAGGTTTGCAGAAGGGGCCCAGGCGTCCGGGTGATGCAACAGGAGGGGCCCAGGCGTCCGGGCAGGTTGGCAGAAGGGGCCCAGGCGTCCGGGTGATGCAGCAGAGGGGCCCAGGCGTCCGGGCAGGTTAGCAGAAGGGGCCCAGGCGTCCGGGCTCAGATGGCGACGCTGTTCTCCACCTCGGCGGGGTCCAGGTAGGGGTAGGGCAGGGGCAGGCCGGCGTTCCGGGCTCGGATGTCATCGGAGATCCGGGCCAGGCGCTGCTGGAAGGCGACGATGAGGCGCCGCGGGGCCTCCTCCGTGAAGTGCTCCTCGGGGTAACAACCCAACGGGCGCTGCGGACACCCGGACGCCTGGGTCCCTCGGACGCCTGGGTCCCTCGGACGCCTGGGGTCCTTCCCCGGACGCCTGGGCCCTTTCCTTGCCCACCTGGGTCCTTCCCGCACACCTGGACCCATCCCGGACGCCTGGGCCCTTCCCGGACACCTGGGCCCCCCCCGGACACCTGGGCCCCTTCCGGACACTTGGGTCCCTCCCGGACGCCTGGGCCCCTCCCAGATACCTGGGTCCCCTCCACCTCCCGGACACCTGGGCCCCTTCCCCGGACGCCTGGGCCCCTCCCAGATGCCTGGGCCCCTCCTGGACTCCTGGGCCCCTCCCAGACACCCGAGTCCCTCCCGGACGCCTGGGCCCCTCCTGGACACTTGGGTCCCCTCCACCTCCCGGACGCCTGGGCCCCCTCCACCTCCCGGATGCCTGGGTCCCTCCTGGACGCCTGGGCCCCTCCCGGACGCCTGGGCCCCTCCCAGACACCCGAGTCCCTCCCGGACGCCTGGGCCCTTCCCGGACGCCTGGGCCCCCCCCGGACACCTGGGCCCCTTCCGGACACTTGGGTCCCTCCCGGACGCCTGGGCCCCTCCCGGACACCTGGGCCCTTCCCGGACGCCTGGGTCCCTCCCGGACACCTGGGCCCTTCCCCAGATGCCTGGGCCCCTCCCGGACGCCTGGGCCCTTCCCAGACACCCGAGTCCCTCCCGGACTCCTGGGCCCCTCCCGGACTCCTGGGCCCCTCCCGGACGCCTGGGCCCCCTCCACCTCCCGTACTCCTGGGCCCTTCCCGGACTCCTGGGCCCCTCCCGGACTCCTGGGCCCCTCCCGGACGCCTGGGCCCCCTCCACCTCCCGGACTCCTGGGCCCTTCCCGGACTCCTGGGCCCCTCCCGGACGCCTGGGCCCCCTCCACCTCCCGGACTCCTGGGCCCTTCCCGGACGCCTGGGCCCCTCCCGGACGCCTGGGCCCCCGGCTCACCATGTCGAAGGGTTCGTTGCGCAGCACCCACAGCACCGACAGGGTGACGCAGGTCGTGTTGACGGCGGAAACGGCCGCCAGGAAATCGGCTTCCGTCAGCGGCGCCTTCGTCTCCGGCGGCGGCTCCCGCATGGCCGCCGGCATGTTGGGCATGAAGGCGCTGAGCTCGAACTGCCGCCGAGGGGCCCAGGCGTCCGGGAGGGGCCCAGGAGTCCGGGGTCCTCTCCCGTCACCGAAGGGGCCCAGGTGTCCAGGTGTCTCCCTCCCAGGGGCCCAGGTGTCCGGGAAAAGGGCCCAGGTGTCCGGGAAGGGGCCCAGGTGTCCGGGAAAATGGCCCAGGTGTCCGGGGAAAAGGGCCCAGGCGTCCGGGGAAGGGGCCCAGGTGTCCGGGAGGGGCCCAGGCGTCCGGGGCAAAGGGGCCCAGGTGTCCGGGAAGGGGCCCAGGTGTCCGGGGAAAGGGCCCAGGTGTCCGGGAAAAGGGGCCCAGGCGTCCGGGAAAAGGGGCCCAGGCATCCGGGAAAAGGGCCCAGGTGTCCGGGAAAAGGGCCCAGGTGCCCGGGAAAAGGGGCCCAGGCGTCCGGGAAAAGGGGCCCAGGCATCCGGGGAAAGGGCCCAGGCGTCCGGGAAGGGGCCCAGGTGTCCGGGGAAAGGGCCCAGGCGTCCGGGAAAAGGGGCCCAGGCGTCCGGGCGGCGTTACCTGCCCGCTGTTGGTGGCGGCGTGGTGCACGGAGCAGCTGTAGATGATCATGGTGACGAAGGTGACGAGTTCGGGCACCGTCTGCAGCTTCGAGGGGACCCCTGCGGGGGGGGGAGGGGCGGGCGCCTCGCACGGGGACCCCGAATCCTCGTGCAAGGACCCGAATCCTCGTGCAATGACCCAAATCCCCGTGCAAGGACCAAAATCCTCGTGCAAGGACCCGAATCCCCGTGCAAGGACCCGAATCCTCGTGCAAGGACCCGAATCCCCGTGCAATGACCCGAATCCTCGTGCAAGGACCCCGAATCCTCGTGCAAGGACCCGAATCCTCGTGCAATGACCCGAATCCTCGTGCAAGGACCCAAATCCTTGTGCAAGGACCCGAATCCCCGTGCAATGACCCGAATCCCCGTGCAAGGACCCAAATCCTCGTGCAATGACCCAAATCCTCGTGCAAGGACCCAAATCCTCGTGCAATGACACGAATCCCCGTGCGAGGTCCCCGTGTCCCCGTGCAAGGACCCAAATCCTCGTGCAAAGCCCCAAATTCCTGTGCAATGACCCGAATCCTCGTGCAAGGACCCAAATCCCCGTGCAATGACCCGAATCATCGTGCAATGACCCAAATCCTCGTGCAATGACCCAAATCCCCGTGCAAGGACCCGAATCCTCGTGCGAGGACCCAAATCCTCGTGCAAGGACCCGAATCCTCGTGCAATGACCCGAATCCCCGTGCAATGACCCAAATCCTCGTGCAAGGACCCGAATCCTCGTGCAATGACCCAAATCCCCGTGCAATGACCCGAATCCTCGTGCAATGACCCGAATCCTCGTGCAAGGACCCGAATCCCCGTGCAATGACCCGAATCCTCGTGCAATGACCCGAATCCTCGTGCAATGATCCGAATCATCGTGCAAGGACCCGAATCCCCGTGCAATGACCCGAATCCTCGTGCAAAGCCCCAAATCCTCGTGCAATGACCCGAATCCTTGTGCAATGACCCGAATCCCCGTGCAATGACCCGAATCCTCGTGCAAAGCCCCAAATCCTCGTGCAAAGCCCCAAATCCACGTGCAAGGACCCGAATCCTCGTGCAAGGACCCGAATCCTCGTGCAATGACCCAAATCCTCGTGCAAGGACCCCGAACCCTCATGCAAGGACCCAAATCCTCGTGCAATGACCCGAATCCTCGTGCAAGGACCCAAATCCTCGTGCGAGGACCCGAATCCTCGTGCAAGGACCCGAATCCCCGTGCAAGGACCCGAATCCCCGTGCAAGGACCCAAATCCTCGTGCAAGGACCCGAATCCTCGTGCAAGGACCCGAATCCCCGTGCAAGGACCCGAATCCTCGTGCAATGACCCGAATCCTCGTGCAAGGACCCGAATCCCCGTGCAAGGACCCGAATCCTCGTGCAATGACCCAAATCCCCGTGCAAGGACCCGAATCCTCGTGCAATGACCCGAATCCTCGTGCAAGGACCCGAATCCTCGTGCAATGACCCAAATCCTCGTGCAAGGACCCGAATCCTCGTGCAATGACCCAAATCCCCGTGCAATGACCCGAATCCCCGTGCAATGACCCGAATCCTCGTGCAAGGACCCGAATCCCCGTGCAAGGACCCAAATCCTCGTGCAAGGACCCGAATCCCCGTGCAATGACCCGAATCCTCGTGCAAGGACCCGAATCCTTGTGCAAGGACCCAAATCCTCGTGCAAGGACCCCGAATCCTCGTGCAATGACCCGAATCCTCGTGCAAGGACCCAAATCCTCGTGCAAGGACCCGAATCCTTGTGCAAGGACCCGAATCCCCGTGCAAGGACCCGAATCCTCGTGCAATGACCCAAATCCTTGTGCAATGACCCGAATACTCGTGCAATGACCCAAATCCTTGTGCAATGACCCGAATCCTCGTGCAATGACCCGAATCCCCGTGCAATGACCCGAATCCTCGTGCAAGGACCCGAATCCCCGTGCAAGGACCCGAATCCTCGTGCAAGGACCCCGAATCCTCGTGCAAGGACCCAAATCCTTGTGCAATGACCCGAATCCTTGTGCAATGACCCAAATCCTCGTGCAATGACCCGAATCCTCGTGCAATGACCCAAATCCTCGTGCAACGCCCCAAGTCCCCGTGCAAGGACCTGAATCCTCGTGCAACGCCCCAAATCCCCGTGCAAGGACCCACGTCCCCGTGCAAGGACATGACTCCCCGGGCGCGGGACGCACCTGAGCGGCGGCGGCCGCGGAAGCCGCGCCGGAAGATCTCGCCCACCCAGGCCTGCAGCTCGCCGTCGGCGCGCACGGCGCCCGCCGCCCCGTAGTAGTGGCCCACCACGGCGCCCACGAAGCTGCGGGGGGACACGGGGGGGGGACACGTGTGGCGGCCTCGCACGCCTCCTTGCACGCCCGCGCACCTCCTTGCACGCCCGCGCACGCTCTTGCACCTCCTCGCGCGTCCTTGCATGCTCTTGCACGTCTTTGCATGTCCTTGCACGCTCTTGCACCTCCTCGCATGCTCTTGCCCGTCTTTGCACACTTTTGCACATCTTTGCATGCTCTTGCACCTCCTCGCACGCTCTTGCCCGTCTTTGCACACTTTTGCACATCTTTGCATGCTCTTGCACGTCCTCGCACGCTCTTGCACACTCCTTGCATGCTTTTGCACGTCCTTGCACGCCCATGCACGCTCTTGCACCTCCTCGCGCGTCCTTGCATGCTCTTGCATGTCCTCACACGTCTTTGCACGTCCTTGCACGCTCTTGCACATCCTTGCACGTCCTTGCACACTCTTGCACGCTCTTGCACGCTCTTGCACCTCCTCGCGTGTCCTCGCATGCTTTTGCACGTCTTTGCATGTCCTTGCACGCTCTTGCACCTCCTCGCACGCTCTTGCCCGTCTTTGCACACTTTTGCACATCTTTGCATGCTCTTGCACCTCCTCGCACGCTCTTGCACACTCCTTGCATGCTTTTGCACGTCCTTGCACGCCCATGCATGCTCTTGCACCTCCTCGCGCGTCCTTGCATGCTCTTGCATGCTGTTGCAGGTCCTCACACGTCTTTGCACGTCCTTGCACGCTCTTGCACCTCCTCGCGCGTCCTTGCATGCTTTTGCACGTCTTTGCATGTCCTTGCACGCTCTTGCACCTCCTCGCACGCTCTTGCCCGTCTTTGCACACTTTTGCACGTCTTTGCATGCTCTTGCACGTCCTCGCACGCTCTTGCACACTCCTTGCATGCTTTTGCACGTCCTTGCACGCCCATGCATGCTCTTGCACCTCCTCGCGCGTCCTTGCATGCTCTTGCATGTCCTCACACGTCTTTGCACGTCCTTGCACGCTCTTGCACATCCTTGCACGTCCTTGCACACTCTTGCACGCTCTTGCACCTCCTCGCGCGTCCTCGCATGCTTTTGCACGTCTTTGCATGTCCTTGCACGCTCTTGCACCTCCTCGCACGCTCTTGCCCGTCTTTGCACACTTTTGCACATCTTTGCATGCTCTTGCACCTCCTCGCACGCTCTTGCCCATCTTTGCACACTTTTGCACATCTTTGCATGCTCTTGCACGTCCTCGCACGCTCTTGCACGTCCTTGCACACTTTTGCACGTCTTTGCACGCTGTTGCACCTCCTTGCACGCTATTGCCCGTCTTTGCACACTTTTGCACATCTTTGCATGCTCTTGCACATCCTTGCACACTCTTGCACGCTCTTGCACGCTCTTGCACCTCCTCGCACGCTCTTGCACACTCCTTGCATGCTTTTGCACGTCCTTGCACGCCCATGCATGCTCTTGCACCTCCTCGCGCGTCCTTGCATGCTCTTGCGTGTCCTCACACGTCTTTGCACGTCCTTGCATGCTCTTGCACATCCTTGCACGTCCTTGCACACTCTTGCACGCTCTTGCACGCTCTTGCACCTCCTCGCGCGTCCTCGCATGCTTTTGCACGTCTTTGCATGTCCTTGCACGCTCTTGCCCCTCCTCGCACGCTCTTGCCCGTCTTTGCACACTTTTGCACATCTTTGCATGCTCTTGCACCTCCTTGCACACTCTTGCACGCTCTTGCACCTCCTCGCGCGTCCTCGCATGTCCTTGCATGCTTTTGCACGCTCTTGCACCTCCTCGCACGTCTTTGCACGCCCTTGCACACTCTTGCACGCTCTTGCACTTCCTTGCATGCGTTTGCACCTCTTTGCACGCCCTCGCACGCTCTTGCATGCCCTTGCACGCTCTTGCGCGTCTTTGCACGCTTTTGCATGTCGTTGCATGCTCTCAGATGCCCTCACGCGCTCTTGCACGTCTTTGCACGTCCTTGCACGCTCTTGCACCTCCTCACATGCTCTCGCACATCTTTGCACGTCCTTGCACGCTCTTGCACGTCCTTGCACACTCTCGAACGCTCTCGCACGCTCTCGCATGCCCTTGCATGCTCTTGCACGTCTTTGCACGCTCTCGCATGCTCTTGCATGTCCTTGCACGCTCTTGCACCTCCTCACATGCTTTTGCACGTCTTTGCACTTCCTTGCACGCTCTCACACATCTTTGCATGTCCTTGCATGTTCTTGAACGTCCTTGCACGCCCTCGCACATCCTTGCATGTCCTTGCACACTCTTGTGTGTCCTTGCACACCCTCAAATTCTCTTGCACGCTCTCACACTTCCTTGCATGCTTTTGCACCTCCTTGCACGCTCGCGCACACTCTTGCACGCCCTTGCACGTTCTTGCACATCCTTGCATGCTTTTGCACGTCTTTGCACGCTCTCGCATGCTCTTGTACGTCCTCGCACGCTCTCACACGTCCTTGTATGCTCCTGCACACTCTCACATGCTCTTGCACGTCCTCGCACGTCCTTGCATGTCCTTGCACACTCTCGAATGCTCTTGCACGCTCTTGCACTTCCTTGCATGCTTTTGCACGTCTTTGCATGCTCTCGCATGCTCTTGCATGTCCTTGCATGTCTTTGCGTGCTCTTGCACCTCCTTGCACACCCCTTGCACGCTCTTGCACCTCCTTGCACGCTCTTGCACATCTTCGCACGTCCTTGCATGCTCTCGCATGTTTTTGCACGCTCTCGCATTTCCTTGTACGCTCTCGCACCTCCTTGCACACTCTCGCATGTCGTCGCATGCTCTCGCACATCTTTGCACTTCCTCGCACACTCTCGAATGCTCTTGCACGCTCTTGCACGTCCTTGCACACTTTTGCACATCTTTGCATGCTCTCGCACGCCCTTGCACGCTCTCGCGCATCTTTGCATGTCCTCGCACGCTCTTGCACGTCCTTGCACACTTTTGCACATCTTTGCATGCTCTCGCACCTCCTCACACGTCCTCGCACGTCCTTGCACGCTCTTGCACATCCTTGCATGTCCTTGCACGCTCTTCCATGCTCTCACACACCCTCGCACGCTCTTGCACCTCCTCGCACGCTCTCGCATGTCCTCGCACGCCCTTGCACGTCCTTGCATGCTCTCGCACCTCCTTGCACGCTCTCACACGTCTTTGCACGTCCTTGCATGCTCTCGCCCATCCCTGCATGTCCTCACACACTCTTGCACGTCCTTGCACGCTTTTGCACGTCTTTGCACGCTCTCACATGCTCTCACACCTCCTCGCACGCTCTTGCATGTCCTTGCACCTCCTCGCACGCTCTCACACACTCTTGCACCTCCTCGCACGCTCTCGCACGTCTTTGCAGGCTCTTGCACGCTCTTGCATGTCCTTGCACACTCTCAAATGCTCTTGCACACTCACACACGTCCCCGCATGCTCTTGCACATCTTTGCATGCTCCCACACGTTCTTGCATGTTCTTGCACGCTCTTGCACCTCCTCGCACGTCCTCGCATGCTTTTGCACGTCTTTGCAGGCTCTCGCACGCTCTTGCATGTCCTTGCACACTCTTTCATGCTCTTGCACACTCTTGCATGCTCTTGCACGTCCTTGCACGCTCTTGCACCTCCTCGCATGCTTTTGCACGCCTTTGCATGTCCTTGCACCTCCTTGCATGCTCTTGCATGTCCTTGCACGCTCTTGCACGCTCTTGCACACTTTTGCACCTCCTCGCACGTCCTTGCACCTCCTTGCATGCTCTTGCACGTCTTTGCACACTCTCGCACGCTCTTGCATGTCCTCGCACGCTCTTGCACCTCCTTGCACGTCCTCGCACTTCCTTGCATGCTTTTGCACCTCCTTCCACACTCTCGCACGCTCTTGCACACTTTTGCACGTCCTCACATGTCCTTGCACCTCCTCGCACGCTTTTGCACATCTTTGCACGCTCTCGCACGCTCTTGCACCTCCTTGCACGCCCTTGCACGTCCTCACATGCTCTTACACATCTTTGCACATCCTTGCACGCTCTTGCACGCTCTTGCATGCTCTTGCACTTCCTTGCATGCTTTTGCACATCCTTGCTCTTCCTTGCACGCTGTTGCACCTCCTCACACGCCCTCGCATGTCCTCGCACGCTCTTGCACGCTCTTGCATATCCTTGCACACTCTCGAACGCTCTTGCACACTCTTGCACTTCCTCGCATGCTTTTGCACGTCTTTGCACGCTCTCACATGCTCTTGCACCTCCTCGCACGCCCTCGCACATCCTTGCACGCTCTCACACACTCTTGCATGCTCTCGCATGCTCTTGCACGTACTTGCACACTCTTGCACGCTCTCACACCTCCTTGCACACTCTCTCACACTCTTGCATGTCTTTGCATGCTCTTGCACCTCCTCACACCTCCTTGCACGCCCTTGCACGCTCTTGCACATCCTCACATGTCTTTGCACGTCCTTGCACACTCTTGCACGCTCTTGCGTGTCCTTGCACACTCTCGAACGCTCTTGCACGCTCTTGCACGTCCTTGCATGCTTTTGCACATCTTTGCATGCTCTTGCACGTCCTTGCACGTCCTTGCACGCTCTTGCACCTCCTCACATGCTTTTGCACGTCTCTGCACGCTCTCACACGCTCTCGCACCTCCTCACACGCTCTCGCATGTCTTTGCACATCCTTGCACGCTCTTGCATGTCCTTGCACGCTCTTGAACGCTCTTGCGCGCTCTTGCACTTCCTTGCACTTCCTTGCATGCCCTTGCACGTCCTCGCACGTCCTCGCATGCTCTCACACACTCTTGCACGCTCTTGCACCTCCTTGCACGCTTTTGCATGTCTTTGCATGCTCTCACACGCCCTCGCACACTCTTGCACCTCCTCGCACGCTCTTGTACGCTCTCGCACATCTTTGCACGTCCTCGCATGTCCTTGCACATCCTTGCACGCTCTTACACACTCTTGCACCTCCTTGCACACCCTTGCACATCTTTGCACGTCCTCACACGCTCTTGCATGTCCTTGCACACTCTCGAATGCTCTTGCACGCTCCTGCACCTCCTCACACGCCCTCGCATGTCCTTGCATGCTCTTGCATGTCCTTGCACCTCCTTGCACGCCCGCGCACACCCACACATGTCCTTGCACACTCTCACACGTCCTCACATGCTTTTGCATGTCTTTGCACGCTCTCACACGCTCTTGCACATCCTCACACATCCTTGCATGCTCTCGCACGTCTTTGCATGCCCTTGCACACTCTTGCATGGTCTTGCACGCTCATGCACATCTTTGCACGTCCTTGCACTTCCTTGCACACTCTCGCACCTCCTCGCACGCTCTTGCATGCTCTCGCATGTCTTTGCGCATCCTTGCACGCTCTTGCACGTCCTTGCACGCTTCTGCATGTCTTTGCACGCTTTCGCACATCTTTGCATGCCCTTGTGCACTCTCGCACGCTCTTGCACCTCCTTGCATGCTCTTGCACACTCTCGCACGCCCTCGCACACTCATGCACATCTTTGCATGCTCTCATGCGCTCTTGCACACTCTTGCACACCCCTCGCACACTCTTGCATGCTCCTGGCACGCTCTTGCACGCTCCTGGCATGCTCTTACAAGCGTTTGCACCCCTTGCACACTCCTGCACATTCTTGCATGCTTTTGCACGTCTTTGCACGCCCCTCGCATGCTCTTGCAAGCATTTACACCTCTTGCACACCACTTGAATGCTCTTGCACGCTCCTGGCACGCTCTCGCAAGCCTTTGCACCCGTTGCACGCTCTCGCACACCCCTCACATGCTCTCGCACGCTCTTGCAAGCATTTGCAGGTGTTGCACGCTCTTGCATGCCCCTCGCATGCTCTTGCACGCTCCTGGCACGCTCTTGCAAGCATTTGCACCCCTTGCACGCTCTCGCCCGCCCCTTGCACGCTCTCGCCCACCCGCCGGCACCCACCTCTCGATGGCGCGCCAGAGGCGCAGGGCGTCGTCGCGGAAGAAGTAGCCGGGCAGGGCGGCGACGCCGCGGCGCTCCAGGTCGCGCGGCAGCACCAGGGCGTCGTAGCGCAGCGCCCGCAGCCCCCGCGCCACCAGCCGCAGCAGCCCCCGGCGCCCCAGGGCGATCGACTGCGCCGGGACCCCCCCCGGACACCCTGAGTACCTCCCCCCGGATACCCCCCCGAAATACCCCCGAAATACCCCCAAATACCCCCCAAATACTCCCGAAATACCCCGAAACACCCCCAAATACTCCCAAAATACCCCGATATACCCCTAAAATACCCCCGAACCCCCCCGAATACCCCCAATACCCCCCAAATACCACCAAATACCCCCGATATCCCCCAAACACTCCAGAATACCCTCAAATACCCTCAAATACCCCCAATGCACCCCAAATACCCCTGAAATAACCCCCGAAATACCTCCAAATACTCCCAAAATACCCCGAAATATCCCCGGGTACCCCCCGGGTACCCCCCAAATACCTCCCGAATACCCCCAAATACCCCCTTAAATACCACCGATACCCCCAAAATACCCCCAATAGCCCCGAAATACCCCCAGAATACCCCCGAACAACCCCAATACCCCCCGAAAACCCACAAATACCCCAATACCCCCCGAATACCCACAAATAGCCGCCAATACCCCCGAAATACCCCAAATACCACCAATACCCCCAAATACCCCCCGAAATCCCCCCAAACCCCTCCAGGTCGCGCGGCAGCACCAGGGCGTCGTAGCGCAGCGCCCGCAGCCCCCGCGCCACCAGCCGCAGCAGCCCCCGGCACCCCAGGGCGATCGCCTGCGCCGGGACCCCCCCCGGACACCCTGAGTACCTCCCCCCCGGATACCCCCCCAAAATACCCCCGAAATACCCCAAGTACTCCCGAAATACTCCCGAAATACCCCCAAATACCCCCGATACCCCCCAAAATACTCAAGAATACCCCCAAATACCCCCCGAAATACTCCGAAATACCCCAAATACCCCCTTAAATACCACCGATACCCCCAAAATATCCCCAATACCCCGAAATACCCCCAGAATACCCCCGAACAACCCCAATACCCCCGAATACCCACAAATACCCCAATACCCCCGAATACCCCCGAATACCCCCGAATACCCAGCAATACTCCCAATACCCCCCGAATACCCCTGAAACACCCCTAAAATGCTCCCTGAATACCCCCGAATACCCCCGAATAACCCCGAATGCCCCCAAATACCCCCCAAATACCCCCGAAATACCCCAAATACCACCAATACCCCCAAATACCCCCCGAAATCCCCCCAAACCCCTCCAGGTCGCGCGGCAGCACCAGGGCATCGTAGCGCAGCGCCCTCAGCCCCCGCGCCACCAGCCGCAGCAGCCCCCGGCGCCCCAGGGCGATCGCCTGCGCCGGGACCCCCCCCGGACACCCTGAGTACCTCCCCCCCGGATACGCCCCCGAAATACCCCCGAAATACCCCCGAAATACCCCCCAAATACTCCCGAAACACCCCCAAATACCCCCGAAATACCCCCGAAACACCCCCGAAATACCCCCGAAATAACCCTCAAATACTCCCGAAATACCCCAAAATACTCCCAAAATACCCGATATACCCCTAAAATACCCCGAACCCCCCGAATACCCCCAAAATACCCCCAAAATACCCCCAATACCCCCAAAATACCACCAAATACCTCCGATACCCCCAAAATACTCCAGAATACCCCCGAAATACCCCCCGAAATACTCCGAAATACCCAAAATACCCCCGAAATACCCCCAATACCCCCGAAATACCCCCAGATTACCCCCGAACAACCCCAATACCCCCGAATACCCACAAATACCCCAATACCCCCAATACCCCACGAATACCCACAAATACCCACCAATACCCCCAATACCCCCGAATACCCCTGAAACACCCCTAAAATGCTCCCTGAATACCCCCAAATAGCCCGAATACCCCCGAATGCCCCCAAATACCCCCAAAATACCCCCCAAATACCCCGAATACCACCAATACCCCCAAATACCCCCCGAAATCCCCCCAAACCCCTCCAGGTCGCGCGGCAGCACCAGGGCGTCGTAGCGCAGCACCCGCAGCCCCCGCGCCACCAGCCGCAGCAGCCCCCGGCGCCCCAGGGCGATCGACTGCGCCGGGACCCCCCCCGGACACCCTGAGTACCTCCCCCTCCCGGATACGCCCCCGAAATACCCCCGAAATACCCCCCAAATACCCCCCAAATACTCCCGAAACACCCCCAAATACCCCCGAAATACCCCCGAAATACCCCTGAAATATCCCCCAAATACTCCCGAAATACCCCGAAACACCCCCAAATACCCCCAAATACTCCCAAAATACCCCGATATACCCCTAAAATACCCCCAACCCCCCCGAATACCGCCCGAAATACCCCCAATACCCCCAATACTCCCCAAATACCACCAAATACCCCCGATACCCCCAAAATACTCCAGAATACCCCCAAACAAGCCCAATGCACCCCAAATACCCCCGAAATACCCCCCGAAATACCTCCATATACTCTCAAAATACCCCGAAATACACCCGAAATATCCCCCGAATACCCCCGAACTCCCCTGGATACCCCCCCCCAAATACCTCCCAATACCCCGAATACCCTGAATACCCCCGAAATACCCCGAAATACCCCTCAATACCACCAAAATACCCCCAATACCCCCGAAATACCCCCGAACAACCCCAATACCCCCCGAATATCCCTGAAATACCACTAAAATGCTCCCTGAATACCCCCAAATACCCCCGAATGCCCCCGAATGCCCCCAAATACCCCCGAAATACCCCAGAAATACCCCTAAAATACCCACGAATACCCCCAAAATACGTCCAAGACCCCCAAACACCCCTAACCCCCCCGAATACCCCCGAAATACCCCGAATACCCCCGAAATACCCCCAAATACCCCCCAAATACTCCCAAAATACCTCCGATATACCCCTAAAATACCCCCGAACTCCCCCGAATACCCCCCGGAATAAGCCAATACCCCCCAAATACCCCCCAAATACCAACAAATACCCCCAATACCCCCAAAAACTCCAGAATACCCCAAATTCCCCCCAATACCCCCAATGCACCCCAAATACCCCCGAAATACCCCCGAAATACCCCCAAATACTCCCAAAACACCCCGAAATACCCCCGTATACCCCCCAATACCCCCCCCCCAATACCACCGAAATACCCTCCCGGATACCCACAAATACCCACAAATACTCACGAACACCCCTGATACCCCTCGAATACCCCCCCCGAAATACTCTTGAATACCCCCCGGATACCCCCCGGATACCCCCCAAACACCCCCAAAATACCCCCAAACACCCCCAAAATACCCCCGAATACCCCCGAATACCCCCAAAATAACCCCGAATATCCCTCGAATACCCCTGAAACACCCCAAAATACCTCTGAATACCATCAAATACCCCCCGAATACCTCCCAAACACGCCAAAATACACCTGAATACCCCCAAATACCCCCGGATACCCCCAAATACCCCCTGGATATCCCCCAAAATACCCCCCGATATACCCCCCGAAATACACCCCGAATACCCCGAAATACCCCCAAATACCAACGAATACCCCCAATACCCCCGAACACCCCCCCGAACACCCCCAATACCCCCCCCCCGTATACACCCTGGATACCCCTCCCAAAATACCCTCCAAATACCCCAGAAATATCCCCGAACACCCCTAAAATACTCCCCGAATACTCCCGAATACTCCCATACCCCGAAATACCCCAAAATACACACAAAATACCCCGAAATACCCCCAATACCCCCCAAAACCCCCCAAATACCCGAAAATACACACAGAATACCCCCAATATCCCCTAAATACACCGAGTACCCCAAAATACCCCCAAAATACCCCAAATACCCCCAAATACACCCAGATACCACCAAAATATTCCAATACCCCGTTTACCCCCAATACCACCCAAATACCCCCCCAAAACCCTCGATCACCCCTAATACTGCCAAAATACCACCGATACCCCCCAAATACCCCCCCCAATACTCGCCAATACCCCCTGATACCCCCGGAATACTCCCAACACCCCCAAAATACCACCTGATAACCCCCAATATCCCCCAAAACACCCCAAATACCACCATAATACCCCCCGAATACCCTCAAACACCCCCAAATACTCCCGAAACCCCCCCGAAATACCCCATATACCCCCAAGATACCCCGATACCCAAAATACCCCCAGAATACCCCCAAAAGCCTTCCAATGCCCCCGAATACCCCCAGAATACTCCGAAATACCCCCCCCCGAATACCCCGGTACCCCACAAAACTCCCCAAACACCCCCCCGAATACCCCGAATACCCCCAAATACCCTCCCATACCCCCCGAATACCCCCGAAATACCCCCTGATATCCCCGAAATACCCCGAATATCCCCAAAATGCCACCGAATATCCCCAAATCCCCCCGATACTCCCCAAACACCTTTTAAATACCCCCAATACCCCCCGATACCCCCCATACCCCCAATACCCCCGGAATACCGTCCAATACCCCCAAAATACCCCAATACTCCTAAATACCCCCAAATACCCCCCCAAATACCCGCCAAATACCACCAAATATCCCTAAATACTCCCCGATACCCCCAAATACCCCCTGAATATTCCCCGATACCCCCGAATACCCCGAATACCCCCAAATACCCCCAAATACCCAACACCCCAAATACTCCCAAATACCCCGAATACACCCCAAATACCCCCAAAATATCCCCGAAATACCCCAAATACCACGCCAATACCCTGAAATACCCCAAATCCCCCCAACTCCCTCAAATCCCCCCAAACTTCCCCAAATCTCCAAATGCCGCAAATCCCCCCAAATCCCCAAATACTCCCAAATCTCTCACAAATCCCCAAATACCCTGAAATACTCCCAATACCCCCAAATACCCCCAATCCTCCCAAACCCCTCAACCCCCCCCAAACCTCCCCAAATCTGCAAATACCCCAAATACCCCAAAATACTCCCAGTACCCTGAAACACTCCCAATACCCCCAAATCCCCAAACACCCCCAAATACTCCCAATACCCCCAAATACCCCCCAATACCCCCCAAACCGCCCTCACCCGGTCGAAGACGCCGCCGGGGTTCAGCAGGAGGCTCCGCGCCAACATGGCCAGATGCACCGTGAAGCGGGTGTGCGGCACCAGCAGCTGCGCCCGGACGCCTGGGTCCCCGCGCGGCCGGCAGCACCGCGGGGCGCCCGGACGCCTGGGCCCCTTCCGGGTAACCCCCCCTTCCCCCCCCCCCAACCCGCTCACGTCTGGGAGATCGTGGGGTGCCCGGACGCCTGGGCCCCTTCCTGGACGCCTGGGCCCCTCGGGAGCTAGAATGGGGCGTTCGGGAGGTTCCCGGACGCCTGGGCCCCCCGGACGCCTGGGCCCCTGGGGAGCTAGAATGGGGTGTTCGAGAGGTTCCCAGATGCCTGGGCCCCTTCCCGGACGCCTGGGCCCCTCGGGGAGCTAGAACTGGGCATTCGAGGGGCTCCCGGACGCCTGGGCCCCCAGGCGAGCTTGAACGGGGTGTTTGGGTGCTTCCCAGACGCCTGGGCCCCCCGGACGCCTGGGCCCCCAGGGGGTTGGAATTGGGTGTTCAGGAGGTTCTTGGACACCTGGGTGCCCCGGACACCTGGGTCGCCCGGACGCCTGGGCCCCTGGTGAGCTAGAACGGAGCATTTTGGAGGCTCCCGGACACCTGGGCCCCCCGGACACCTGGGCCCCCGGACACCTGGGCCCCCAGGGGGTTGGAATGGGGCGTTCAGGAGGTTCTTGGACACCTGGGTGCCCCGGACACCCGGGTCGCCCGGACGCCTGGGCCCCTGGGGGAGCTAGAACGGAGCGTTCGGGAGGTTCCCGGATGCCTGGGCCCCCTGGACGCCTGGGCCCTCAGGAGGTTGGAATGGGACGTTCAGGAGGTTCTTGGACACCTGGGTGCCCCGGACACCCGGGTCACCCGGACGCCTGGGCCCCTGGTGAGCTAGAACGGAGCGTTTTGGAGGCTCCCGGACGCCTGGGCCCCCCGGACGCCTGGGCCCCTCACCTTGTAGAGCGGGTGGCGGGTGGGCAGGTGGCGCAGGGTGGCCAGGGCGTAGACCTCGCCCAGGAGGTGGCTGCGCAGCAGGTGGGTGAGGGCTTCGTGCACGTGGAAGTCGGAGCTGCGCACCCAGGCCTTGGCCAGGGTCCAGAGCCAGGGCGGGTCGGAAGGCAGGAAAACGGGACTGCGGGGTCCCGGCGTCTGCGAGAGCTGCGGGGACGGGGCAACGGAGGCCGGACGCGTGGGTGGGCTCGCCCGGACGCCTGGGCCCCTTGCCCGGACGCCTGGGTTGCTCACCCGGACGCCTGGGCCTTTTACCCGGACGCCTGGGCCCTTCGCCCGGACGCCTGGGCCCTTTTCCCGGACGCCTGGGTTCCTTGCCTGGACGCCTGGGCCCCTTCCCCGGACACCTGGGCCCCTTCCCCGGATGCCTGGGCCCCTTTCCCGGACACCTGGGTTCCTCTCCGGATGCCTGGGCCACTTTCCCGGACGCCTGGGTCCTTTTCCCGGACGCCTGGGTCCTCGCCCGGATGCCTGGGCCCCTTCCCCGGACGCCTGGGCCCCTTCCCCGGATGCCTGGGCCCCTCGCCCGGACGCCTGGGCCCCTTCCCCGGACACCTGGGTCCCTTCCCCGGACGCCTGGGCCCCTTCCCTGGACGCCTGGGTTCCTTTCCCGGACGCCTGGGTTCCCTCCCGGACGCCTGGGCCCTTTACCTGGATGCCTGGGCCCCTTTTCCCGGATGCCTGGGCCCCTTCCCCGGACGCCTGGGTCCCTTCCCCGGACGCCTGGGCCCCTTCCCTGGACGCCTGGGTTCCTTTCCCGGACGCCTGGGTTCCCTCCCGGACGCCTGGGCCCTTTACCTGGATGCCTGGGCCCCTTTTCCCGGATGCCTGGGCCCCTTCCCCGGACGCCTGGGTCCCTTCCCCGGACGCCTGGGCCCCTTCCCTGGACGCCTGGGTCCTTTTCCCGGATGCCTGGGCCCCTTTCCCGGATGCCCGGGTTCCTTTCCCGGATGCCTGGGTTCCCTCCCGGACGCCTGGGCCCCTTCCCTGGACGCCTGGGTCCTTTTCCCGGATGCCTGGGCCCCTTTCCCGGATGCCTGGGTCCCTTCCCCGGACGCCTGGGCCCCTCGCCCGGACACCTGGGTTCCGCGCCCGGATGCCTGGGCCCCTTTCCCCGGACACCTGGGCCCCTCCCAGACACCTGTCTCCCTCCCGGACACTTGGGCCCCTCTTGGACGCTTGGGCCCCTCCAGGATGCCTGGGCCCCTTCCCGGACACCTGGGTCCCTCCCAGACACTTGTTTCCCTCCCGGACGCCTGGGCCCCTCCCAGACACTTGTCTCCCTCCCGGACGCCTGGGCCCCTTTCCCGGACGCCTGGGCCCCACCTGGATGGCGAGAGGCAGCAGCTGCCCGTCGGGGCGCTGGTGCAGCAGGCAGAGCGGAGCGGCCACGTAGGTCGGGCGCCCGTCGATCTCCGCCGTGGGGACCCCGTCGAGCACCCGGTAGTCGACCAGGTAGACGTGACCCCGCTGCGGAGCACGTCAGGCCCGGACGCCTGGGCCCCCGTCGGAGCGACCCAGACGCCTGGGCCCCTTTCCTGGATGCCTGGGTCCCCTCCAGCCCCCGGACGCCTGGGCCCCCGTCGGAGCGACCCGGACGCCTGGGCCCCTTTCCTGGATGCCTGGGTCCCCTCCAGCCCCCGGACGCCTGGGCCCCCGTCGGAGCGACCCGGACGCTTGGGCCCCTTTCCTGGATGCCTGGGTCCCCTCCACTCCCCGGATGCCTGGGCCCCTCCTGGACACCTGGGCCCCTCCCGGATGCCTGGATCCCTCCCGGATGCCTGGGCCCTTCTGGACACCTGGGTCCCCTCCATCTCCCGGACGCCTGGGCCCTCCCTGACACCTGGGTCCCCTCCACCTCCCGGATGCCTGGGCCCTTCCCGGATGCCTGGGCCCCTTCTCGGACACCTGGGCCCTTTCCGGACACCTGGGCCCCCTCCAGCCCCTGGACACCTGGGCCCCTTCCCAGACACCTGGGCCCTTCCCGGACGCCTGGGCCCTTCCCGGACGCCTGGGCCCTTCCCGGATGCCTGGATCCCTCCTGGACACCTGGGCCCCTTCCCGGATGCCTGGGCCCCTTCTGGACACCTGGGTCCTTCCCGGACACCTGGGCCCCCTCCACCCCCCAGATGCCTGGGCCCCTTCTGGACGCCTGGGCCCTTCCCGGATGCCTGGGCCCCTTCTCGGACGCCTGGGCCCTTCTGGACACCTGGGTCCCCTCCAGCCCCTGGACACCTGGGCCCTTCCCGGACGCCTGGGCCCTTCCCGGATGCCTGGATCCCTCCTGGACACCTGGGCCCCTTCCCGGATGCCTGGGCCCCTTCTGGACACCTGGGTCCTTCCCGGACACCTGGGCCCCCTCCACCCCCCAGATGCCTGGGCCCCTTCTGGACGCCTGGGCCCTTCCCGGATGCCTGGGCCCCTTCTCGGACGCCTGGGCCCTTCTGGACACCTGGGTCCCCTCCAGCCCCTGGACACCTGGGCCCCTTCCCGGACACCTGGGCCCCTCCCGGACACCTGGGTCCCCTCCAGCCCCCGGATGCCTGGGCCCTTCTGGACGCCTGGACCCCTTCCCGGATGCCTGGGCCCTCCCGGATGCCTGGGTCCCTTCCCGGACGCCTGGGTCCCCTCCACCCCCCGGATGCCTGGGCCCTTCCCGGATGCCTGGGCCCCTTCTCGGACGCCTGGGCCCTTCTGGACACCTGGGTCCCCTCCACCCCCGGATGCCTGGGCCCTTCTGGACACCTGGGCCCCTCCCGGATGCCTGGGCCCTTCCCGGATGCCTGGGTCCCTTCCCGGACGCCTGGGCCCCCGCTGACCTCCATCTCCTGGTGGAGGGAGGTGTGGGGGCCGAGGGCGGGCGCCACCATGGCGGGGGTGACGGCGAAGTTGGGGGGCAGGCGGGAGCAGCGGCGCAGCAGGACGGGGTTCACCCCGTTGAGGAACTGGTACCCGAAGAAGGCGTCGTCCCGCCAGTGCTGCGCCACGTAGTCTGCGCGCGCGGGGTGGGGGGGGGGCGTCAGCCGGGCCCGGACGC
Organism: Apteryx mantelli; assembly: GCF_036417845.1. Lineage (NCBI taxonomy): Eukaryota > Metazoa > Chordata > Aves > Apterygiformes > Apterygidae > Apteryx > Apteryx mantelli. The sequence goes on from NW_027118528.1 coordinate 145,300, forward strand.
CTGGGCCCCTCCAGCCCAGCCCGGGTTCTGACACCTCCCGGACGCCTGGGCCCCTCCCTGACATCATTCGAATGCACCCCGGACGCCTGGGCCCTTTCGCATGGGGGGCACCCGGACGCCTGGGCCCCTCCCTGACAATCTCCTGACACCTCCCGGACGCCTGGGCCCCTCCACGTGGGGGGCGCCCGGACGCCTGGGCCCCTCCCTGACAACCTGCCAACACCCCCGGATGCCTGGGCCCCTTCTCATGGGGGGCACCCGGACGCCTGGGCCCCTTCCTGACTGTCCCGGACGCCTGGGCCCCTCCCTGACAATCCCCCGGACGCCTGGGCCCCTCCTTGACATCGCTTCAATGCACCCCGGACGCCTGGGCCCCTTCTCATGGGGGGCACCCGGACGCCTGGGCCCCTTCCTGACTGTCCCGGACGCCTGGGCCCCTCCCTGACAATCCCCCGGACGCCTGGGCCCCTCCTTGACATCGCTTCAATGCACCCCGGACGCCTGGGCCCCTTCTCATGGGGGGCACCCGGACACCTGGGCCCCTCCCTGACTCTCCCGGACGCCTGGGCCCCTCCCTGACATCGCTTCAATGAACCCCGGACGCCTGGGCCCTTTCGCATGGGGGGGCACCCGGACGCCTGGGCCCCTTCCTGACTCTCCCGGACGCCTGGGCCCCTCCTTGACTCCCCCGGACGCCTGGGCCCCTTCTCCCAGCCAGGTCTCTGACATCCCCCGGACGCCTGGGCCCCTTCTCCCAGCCAGGTCTCTGACACCTCCCGGACGCCTGGGCCCCTTCTCCCAGCCAGGTCTCTGACATCCCCCGGACGCCTGGGCCCCTCCCTGACATCGCTCCAATGAACCCCGGACGCCTGGGCCCTTTCGCATGGGGGGCACCCGGACGCCTGGGCCCCTCCCTGACAATCTCCTGACACCTCCCGGACGCCTGGGCCCCTCCACGTGGGGGGCACCCGGACGCCTGGGCCCCTCCCTGACAACCTGCCGACACCCCCGGATGCCTGGGCCCCTTCTCATGGGGGGCACCCGGACGCCTGGGCCCCTTCCTGACTGTCCCGGACGCCTGGGCCCCTCCCTGACAATCTCCTGACACTTCCCGGACGCCTGGGCCCCTCCACGTGGGGGGCGCCCGGACGCCTGGGCCCCTCCTTGACAACCTGCCGACACCCCCGGACGCCTGGGCCCCTCCCTGACTCTCCCGGACGCCTGGGCCCCATCTCCCAACCAGGCCTTTAACAACTCCCGGACGCCTGGGCCCCTCCTGGACACGCGTGTGCGGCTCCCCCCAGGTGTGTGCGTGACCTGTGATGCACCAGACACGCGTGTTCCCGACCTGTGACAACCCAGACACGCGTGTGTGGCGCCTCCCCATGCGTGTGCCTGACCCGTGACGCACCGGACACGCATGTGGCCGACCCATGATGCACCGGATACGTGTGTCCCCAACCTGTGACGCCCCGGACACACGTGTGCCTGACCCATGATGCACTGGACACATGTGTTCCTGACCTGTGACACCCCGAACACACATGTGCCTGATCCGTGACGCCCTGGACATGCATGTGCCTGACCCGTGACGCCCTGGACACGTGTGTGCGGCTCCCCCCACACATGTGCCCAACCTGTGATGCACCGGACACGCGTGTGCTCAACCTGTGACACCCTGGACACACGTGTGCCCAACCCATGATGCACCGGACACGCATGTTCCCAACCCGTGACGCCCTGGACACGCGTGTGCCCGACCCGTGATGCCCTGGACATGCATGTGCCAAACCTGTGACAGCCTGGACACACATGTGCCTGACCCGTGACGCCCTGGACACGTGTGTGCCCGACCCACGATGCACCAGACACGCGTGTGCCTGACCTGTGACACCTTGGACACGCGTGTGCCCAACCCATGACGCACTGGATACATGTGTGCCTGAACCGTGATGCACCAGACACGCGTGTGCCCGACCTGTGACACCCTGGACACGCGTGTGCCCAACCCGTGATGCCCTGGACACGCGTGTGCCTGACCCATGAGGCCCCAGACACGCGTGTGCCTGACCCATGAGGCCCCAGACACGCGTGTGCCCAACCCATGACGCCCCCCAGACATGCGTGTGCCCGACCTGTGACGCACTGGACACATGTGTGCCCAACCCATGATGCCCCGGACACGTGTGTGCCCAACCCATGACGCCCCGGACACACGTGTGCCCGAGCCGTTATGCCCCAGACACGCGTGTGCCTGACCCATGACACCCTGGACATGCGTGTGCCCGATCTGTGATGCGCTGGACATGCATGTGCCCGACCCATGACGCCCCGGACACGCATGTGCCCGACCCGTGACACTCCAGACACGCGTGTGCCTGACCCATGACACCCTGGACATGCATGTGCCTGACCTGTGATGCCCCGGACACGCGTGTGCCCAACCCGTGACGCACCGGACACGTGTGTGTGGCTCCCCCAGGCATGTGCCCGACCCGTGATGCCCCGGACACGTGTGTGCCAAACGTGACGCACTGGACACACGTGTGCCTGACCCATGACGCCCCCAGACATGCGTGTGCCCAACCTGTGATGCACTGGACACGCGTGTGCCTGACCTGTGACACCCTGGACACGTGTGTGCCTGACCTGTGACGCACCAGATACACGTGTGTCTGACATGTGACACCCTGGACACGCGTGTGCCTGAGCCATGACACCCTGGACATGCGTGTGCCTGACCCGTGACTCACCAGACACGCGTGTGCCCAACCTGTGACGCCCCTGGACATGCGTGTGCCAAACACGTGATGCCCTGGACATGCATCTGCCCGACCCATGACGCCCCGAACACACGTGTGCCCGACCCATGACGCCCTGGACACGCTTGTGCCTGACCCATGACGCCCCAGACACGCGTGTGCCCAACCTGTGACGCCCTGGACATGCGTGTGTGGATCCCCCAGGTGTGTGCCCAACCCATGACGCCCCCCCAGACACATGTGTGCCCAACCTGTGACACCCCAGACACGCGTGTGCCCAACCTGTGACACTCCAGACACGCGTGTGCCCGACCCATGATGCCCCAGACACACGTGTGTCCAATCCATGACGCACCGGACACGCGTGTTCCCGACCCGTGATGCCCTGGACACGTGTGTGCGACACCCCCCCAGGCGTGTGACCGACCCGTGACGCCCCGGATACGTGTGTGTCTGACCCATGATGCATCGGACACGTGTGTGCCCGACCCGTGACGCCCCACGGCCAGGCGTGTGCGGGGCCCCGTGACGCACCGGACACGCGTGTGCGGTAGCAGCAGTAGACGCGGGCGATGGCGTCCAGGCTCTCCCAGGACTCGGCGCGCTCCAGGAAGCCCTTGAGCTTCACCTCCAGGTTCCTGCCGGCGGTCCGGACACGCGTGAACACGCCGCCACACGCGTGTTTGTGGGGCCGGGTGGGTGGGTGGCGCACACGCAGCCGCCACACGCGTGTTCACGGGGCCGGGTGGGTCGCGCACACGCCCCGCCACGCGTGTGCCGCCGCCGCCCCGGGTGCCGCACGGGCCCCCCCCCGTGAGTGGGAGGGGCCACACGTGTCCACGCGTGTCCAAGTGGGGGGGGCTGGGCCCCCTCCGCGCGCATCCACACGCCTCGACACGCTCCCACATGTGTGTGTGTGGGGGGGGGGGCTGCGCTCCCTAAAGGGGGCGGGGCTACGGGTAGGGGGGCGTGGCCGCCGGGGCCAGCGCGGTGGGGGGGCGGGTCCTGGGAGGGGGGCGGGGCCAGGGCGGGGGCGGGGCCGGGCGCCCGGGTTGGGCGGTGAAGCCGCGCCGCGGCGAGGGGGGGCGGGGCCGAGGCGGGAGCCGCGCGGGGGGCGTGGCCAAGGAGGCTGGTTGGCGGGGGGCGTGGCCGAGGCGGCTGGACGGCGGGGGGCGTGGCCGAGGCGGCTGCGGGGGCGGGGCCGAGGCGGGAGCCGCGCGGGGCCGAGGCGGCGGCGGGAGGGAGGGAGGGAGGGGCCGAGCGCGCGGAGGGGGCGTGGCCAAGGCGGGCGGGGGCGTGGCGGGGGCGTGGCCAAGGCGGCGGCGCTGCGCTCGGGCGCGAAGCCGCAGCGGCGGCGGCGGCCGGCGGAGCGCGGGGGGGGGGGAGGGCGCCGGAAGCGGGGCCTTGGGGGCGGGGCCACGTGACGTCACTCACGCGGCTCCGCCCCGGAAGTAGAAGGCGAGGGCTTTAGGCACCGAATACTGCAGGTCGGGCCCGGCTTGGAGCAGCGACTCCACCGCGATGCACCAGGGCAGCCCCGGGGCGGGTTCCCGCATCCTGCAGCCAAAAATCCCGGGAATTCGCCCCAAAAAAACACCCCCCCGAGGGGCCCCTCCCCCCCCCGGGGCGGCTTCCCGCCTCCCGCGGCCGAAATCCCGGGAATTCGCCCTAAAAAAACGCCCCCCCGTGGTGACCCCCCAGGTCAGGGAAGGGGCCCAGGCGTCCGGGAAAAGGGCCCAGGTGTCCGGGGAAGGAACCCAGGCGTCCGGGAAGGGGCCCAGGCCGTCCGGCAAAGGGGCCCAGGCGTCCGGGGCAGGAACCCAGGCGTCCGGGGAAGGGACCCAGGCGTCCGGGAAAGGGGCCCAGGCGTCCGGGGAAGGGACCCAGGCGTCCGGGAAAAAGGGGCCCAGGCGTCCGGGAAAGGGGCCCAGGCGTCCAGGTGAGGAACCCAGGTGTCCGGGGAAGGAGCCCAGGCGTCCGGGGAAGGGGCCCAGGTGTCCGGGGAAGGGGCCCAGGCGTCCGGGTGAGGAACCCAGGTGTCCGGGGAAAGGGCCCAGGCGTCCGGGAAAAGGGGCCCAGGTGTCCGGGAAAAGGGCCCAGGCATCTGGGGAAGGAGCCCAGGCGTCCGGGGCGAAGGGGCCCAGGTGTCCGGGGAAGGGACCCAGGCGTCTGGGAAAAGGGGCCCAGGCGTCCGGGAAAGGGGCCCAGGTGTCCGGGAAAAGGGCCCAGGCGTCCGGGTGAGGAACCCAGGCATCCGGGTAAAGGGCCCAGGCGTCCGGGGAAGGGGCCCAGGCGTCGGGAAGGAACCCAGGTGTCCGGGGGCAGAAGGGGCCCAGGCGTCCGGGGCAGGAACCCAGGCGTCCGGGGAAGGGGCCCAGGCGTCCGGGGAAGGAACCCAGGCATCCGGGGAAGGGGCCCAGGCGTCCGGGTGAGGAACCCAGGCGTCCGGGGCGAAGGGGCCCAGGCGTCCGGGAAAGGGGCCCAGGCGTCCGGGGAAGGGACCCAGGCGTCCGGGAAAGGGGCCCAGGCGTCCGGGGGAAAGGGCCCAGGTGTCCGGGGAAGGAGCCCAGGTGTCCGGGGAAGGGACCCAGGTGTCCGGGGAAGGAGCCCAGGCGTCCGGGGAAGGGGCCCAGGTGTCCGGGGAAGGAACCCAGGTGTCCGGGGCGAAGGAACCCAGGTGTCCGGGAAAGGGCCCAGGCATCCGGGGAAGGGGCCCAGGTGTCCGGGGAAGGAACCCAGGTGTCCGGGAAAAGGGGCCCAGGCGTCCGGGAAAGGAACCCAGGCGTCCGGAGAAGGGCCCAGGTGTCCGGGGGAAGGGGCCCAGGCGTCCGGGCAGGAACCCAGGCGTCCGGGAAGGAACCCAGGCGTCCGGGGAAGGGGCCCAGGCGTCCGGGTGAGGAACCCAGGCGTCCGGGAAGGGGCCCAGGCGTCCGGGGCGAAGGGGCCCAGGCGTCCGGGAGGGGCCCAGGCATCCGGGCTCACTCGTACTCCTCCCGGCGTTGCGCCAGCTGCTCCCGCCGGTGCTGCTGCAGCAGGGGGCGTCGCTCCTGCGCCGGCGTCTTGGCTGCGCCCCCCCCCCCCACCCCCCCGGTTAGGGGCCCAGGCGTCCGGGAAAGGGCCCAGGCGTCCGGGCACCCAATAACCCCCCCCAAGGGGCCCAGGCGTCCGGGGGACCCAACCTCCCCCCCTCCCCCAGGGACCCAGGCATCCAGGCAGGGCAGGACAAGGGGCCCAGGCGTCCGGGAAAAGGGGCCCAGGCGTCCGGGAAAAGGACCCAGGCATCCGGGAAGGGGCCCAGGCGTCCGGGGAAAAGGGGCCCAGGCGTCCGGGGAAGGACTCAAATGTCCAGAAATGGGACCCAGGCATCCGGGAAAAGGGGCCCAGGCGTCCGGGAAAAGGGGCCCAGGCGTCCGGGAAAAGGGGCCCAGGTGTCCAGGAAGGGGCCCAGGCGTCCGGGCAGGACTCAGGTGTCCGGGAAAAGGGCCCAGGCATCTGGGAAGGGGCCCAGGCATCCGGGAAAAGGGGCCCAGGCGTCCGGGGAAAGGGGCCCAGGCGTCCGGGAAAAGGGGCCCAGGCGTCCGGGCGAGGAACCCAGGCATCCGGGGAAGGGGCCCAGGCGTCCAGGGAAGGGGGCCCAGGCGTCCGGGCAGGACCCAGGCGTCCGGGAAAGGGGCCCAGGTGTCCGGGAAAAGGGGCCCAGGCGTCCGGGGGAAAAAGGGCCCAGGCGTCCGGGCCTTACCGGTGCCCTCGGCCAGCTCCCAGATGCCGTAACCCTGCACCCAGCGGTAGAAGGGGAAGGACCAGGGGCCGCCGTCGTCATCGTCATCGTCACGCGTGTCCGTGTCATCGTCACGCGTGTCCGTGTCATTGTCACGCGTGTCCGTGGCGGCGTCACGTGTGTCCACGATGTCGTCACACGTGTCCGTGGTGTTGTCATGCGTGTCCACGGTGGCGTCACGCGTGTCCGTGGTGGTGTCGCCCGCGTCCCCGGCGTCACCCGCGTCCCCGCGGGGCCGCACACGCGTGTGCGTGTCGCGCTCCGCCACGACGCGCTCCAGGAACCAGGGCAGCGGCGGCAGGAGGCCGCGGGGCTCCGCGTGCAGCCGCGCCAGCAGCAGGCGGCCCAGGGGCCGCGGCGCCGTCACCCGGCACTCGCGCGCCTGCGGGGAGGCGCACACGCTAAGCACACGCTAAGCACACGCGTGTTCCGCCCCGGGTTGGTCATAGGGACGCGCGACACGCTGTGGTCACGGATACGGGGACGTCATGGCTGCCCTGACGCGTCCTGGCGTGTCCGTGGGGACGTGTGACACGCCGCTGTCACGCACACGCTAAGCACACGCGTGTTCTGCCTCGGTCTGGTTTGGTCATAGGGACACGCGACACGCTATGGACGCCTGGGCCCTTCCCGGACGCCTGGGCCCCTCCCGGACGCCTGGGTCCCTTCCCGGACACCTGGGCCCTTCCCGGACACCTGGGCCCTTCCCGGACGCCTGGGCCCCTCTTGGACGCCTGGGCCCCTCCCGGACGCCTGGGCCCCTCCCGGACGCCTGGGCCCTTCCCGGACGCCTGGGCCCCTCCCGGACGCCTGGGCCCTTCCCGGACGCCTGGGCCCCTCCCGGACGCCTGGGTCCCTCCCGGACGCCTGGGCCCTTCCCGGACGCCTGGGTCCCTCCCGGACGACTGGGCCCCTCTCGGACGCCTGGGCCCTTCCCGGATGCCTGGGCCCCTCTCGGACGCCTGGGCCCCTCCCGGATGCCTGGGCCCCTCCCGGACGCCTGGGTCCCTCCCGGACGACTGGGCCCCTCTCGGACGCCTGGGCCCTTCCCGGACGCCTGGGCCCCTCTCGGACGCCCGGCCCCTTCCCGGATGCCTGGGCCCCTCCCGGATGCCTGGGCCCTTCCCGGACGCCTGGGCCCCTCCTGGACGCCTGGGTCCCTCCCGGACGCCTGGGCCCCTCCCGGACGCCTGGGCCCCTCTCGGACGCCTGGGCCCTTCCCGGACGCCTGGGTCCCTCTCGGACGCCTGGGTCCCTCCTGGACGCCTGGGCCCTTCCCGGACACCTGGGCCCTTTCCGGACGCCTGGGCCCCTCTCGGACGCCTGGGCCCTTCCCGGACACCTGGGCCCCTTCCCTGGACGCCTGGGCCCCTTCCCGGACGCCTGGGCCCCTCCCGGACGCCTGGGTCCCTCCCGGACGCCTGGGCCCTTCCCGGACGCCTGGGCCCCTCCCGGACGCCTGGGCCCTTCCCGGACGCCTGGGCCCCTCTCGGATGCCTGGGCCCTTCCCGGACGCCTGGGCCCCTCTCGGATGCCTGGGCCCTTCCCGGACGCCTGGGCCCCTCTTGGACGCCTGGGCCCCCTCCCGGACGCCTGGGCCCCCTCCCGGACGCCTGGGTCCCTCCCGGACGCCTGGGCCCTTCCCGGACGCCTGGGCCCTTCCCGGACACCTGGGCCCTTCCCGGACGCCTGGGTCCCTCCCGGACACCTGGGCCCCTCCTGGATGCCTGGGCCCTTTCCGGACGCCTGGGCCCTTCCTGGACGCCTGGGCCCCTCCCGGATGCCTGGGTCCCTCCCGGACACCTGGGCCCCTCCTGGATGCCTGGGCCCTTCCCGGACGCCTGGGCCCTTCCCGGACGCCTGGGCCCCTCCCGGACGCCTGGGCCCTTCCCGGACGCCTGGGCCCCTCCCGGACGCCTGGGTCCCTCCCGGACGCCTGGGCCCTTCCCGGACGCCTGGGTCCCTCCCGGACGACTGGGCCCCTCTCGGACGCCTGGGCCCTTCCCGGATGCCTGGGCCCCTCTCGGACGCCTGGGCCCCTCCCGGATGCCTGGGCCCCTCCCGGACGCCTGGGTCCCTCCCGGACGACTGGGCCCCTCTCGGACGCCTGGGCCCTTCCCGGACGCCTGGGCCCCTCTCGGACGCCCGGCCCCTTCCCGGATGCCTGGGCCCCTCCCGGATGCCTGGGCCCTTCCCGGACGCCTGGGCCCCTCCTGGACGCCTGGGTCCCTCCCGGACGCCTGGGCCCCTCCCGGACGCCTGGGCCCCTCTCGGACGCCTGGGCCCTTCCCGGACGCCTGGGTCCCTCTCGGACGCCTGGGTCCCTCCTGGACGCCTGGGCCCTTCCCGGACACCTGGGCCCTTTCCGGACGCCTGGGCCCCTCTCGGACGCCTGGGCCCTTCCCGGACACCTGGGCCCCTTCCCTGGACGCCTGGGCCCCTTCCCGGACGCCTGGGCCCCTCCCGGACGCCTGGGTCCCTCCCGGACGCCTGGGCCCTTCCCGGACGCCTGGGCCCCTCCCGGACGCCTGGGCCCTTCCCGGACGCCTGGGCCCCTCTCGGATGCCTGGGCCCTTCCCGGACGCCTGGGCCCCTCTCGGATGCCTGGGCCCTTCCCGGACGCCTGGGCCCCTCTTGGACGCCTGGGCCCCCTCCCGGACGCCTGGGCCCCCTCCCGGACGCCTGGGTCCCTCCCGGACGCCTGGGCCCTTCCCGGACGCCTGGGCCCTTCCCGGACACCTGGGCCCTTCCCGGACGCCTGGGTCCCTCCCGGACACCTGGGCCCCTCCTGGATGCCTGGGCCCTTTCCGGACGCCTGGGCCCTTCCTGGACGCCTGGGCCCCTCCCGGATGCCTGGGTCCCTCCCGGACGCCTGGGCCCTTCCCGGACACCTGGGCCCTTCCCGGACGCCTGGGCCCCCGGGGCAGGGAGTCCCCGTGGGGGCGGGAGCCCAGCCTAGATTAGCAGGGTGGGACCGACATCGGCATCAAAACCACGCGGGCAGGGGCCCAGGCGTCCGGGCAGCGATCCAGGAGGAGCCCAGGCGTCCGGGAAGGGCCCAGGCGTCCGGGAGGGGCCCAGGCATCCAGGGAAGGGCCCAGGTGTCCAGGGCAGGAGGGACCCAGGCGTCTGGGAAAAGGGGCCCAGGCGTCCGGGAAGGGATCCAGGAGTCCGGGGGGCAGAAAGGGCCCAGGCGTCCGGGAAAGGACCCAGGTGTCTGGGAAAGGGCCCAGGCATCCGGGAAAAGGGGCCCAGGCATCCGGGAGGTGAAGGGACCCAGGTGTCCGGGAAGGGGCCCAGGTGTCCGGGAAAAGGGACCCAGGCACCCAGGGAAGGAGCCCAGGCATCCGAGAAGGGGCCCAGGCGTCCGGGGGCAAAGGAACCCAGGCGTCCGGGGCAGGAGGGGCCCAGGCGTCCGGGGCAGGAGGGACCCAGGCGTCCGGGAGGTGAAGGGACCCAGGTGTCCGGGGCAGGAGGGACCCAGGCGTCCGGGGGGCAGAAGGGGCCCAGGCGTCCGGGCCAAGAGGGACCCAGGCGTCCGGGGGGCAGAAGGGACCCAGGTATCCAGGGGGCAGAAGGGGCCCAGGCGTCCGGGGGGCAGAAGGGACCCAGGTATCCAGGGGGCAGAAGGGGCCCAGGCGTCCGGGGGGCAGAAGGGACCCAGACATCCGGGGCAGGAGGGACCCAGGCGTCCAGGGGGCAGAAGGGGCCCAGGCGTCCGGGCCAAGAGGGGCCCCGGCGTCCGGGGGGGCAGAAGGGACCCAGGTATCCAGGGGCAGAAGGGGCCCAGGCGTCCGGAGGCAGAAGGGACCCAGACATCCGGGGCAGGAGGGACCCAGGTGTCCGGGAGGCAGAAGGGGCCCAGGCGTCCGGGGGGCAGAAGGGACCCAGGTGTCCAGGGGGCAGAAGGGGCCCAGGCGTCCGGGAGGCAGGAGGGGACCCAGGCGTCCGGGAGGCAGAAGGGGCCCAGGCGTCCGGGAGGCAGGAGGGACCCAGGCGTCCGGGGGGCAGAAGGGGCCCAGGCGCCCGGGGCAGGGGGGGGGGAGGGGCAGCTCACCGCGCCATGGGGCCACCCGGGGGGGGCCCAGGGGGGCGGCGCCGCTCTCGCCCCGGCTGCCCACGAGGGTGACGGCGACGGCGTCGCGGGTGGCGCCGCAGGGGGGGCGCCCGCCGTCACCCGCACCCGGTAGGCGGCCATGCCTGCTGCCTGCCTGCCTGCCTGCTGCCTGCCTGCCTGCCTGCCTGCCTACCTACCTGCCTGCCCCCCCCCCGCACCCCGTTTTGGGTGCCCCGGCCCCGCCCCCCCCCCACGCGAGGGGGGGCCCAGGTGTCCGGGTTCCACCCACCGCACCCCCAAAAAAGGGGCCCAGGTGTCCGGGGCTCCGCCCACCGCACCCCAAAAAAGGGGCCCCAGTGTCTGGGCTCCGCCCCCCCTCCCCCAAAAGAGGGCCCAGGTGTCCTGGCCCTGCCCACTGCACCCCCCAAAAGGGGGCCCAGGTGTCCAGGCTCCGCCCATGGCACCCCCCGGGGGCCCAGGTGTCCTGGCCCCGCCCACAGCACCCCCAAAAGGGGGGCCCAGGTGTCTGGGCTCCGCCCACTGCACCCCCAGGGGGGCCCAGGTGTCCTGGCCCCTCCCCTCAAAGGTGGCCCAGGCATCCGGGGCCCCTCCCCCCTCCCCAAAAGGGGGCCCAGGCGTCCGGGGCTCCGCCCACAGCACCCCCAGGGGGCCCAGGCGTCCGGGCGCCTGCCCCGCCCCCTCCGTTGCCAAGGGGCGGGGCCCGAGGGAGGGCGGTTGCTAGGGGCGTGGCCGGCGGTTGCCACGGGGTGGGGGCCGTTGCTAAGGGCCGGCGCGGCGGGGCGGTTGCTAGGGGCGGGGCCGGCGGTTGCCACGGGGTGGGGGCCGTTGCTAAGGGCCGGCGCGGCGGGCGGTTGCTAGGGGCGGGGCCGGCGGTTGCCACGGGGTGGGGGCCGTTGCTAAGGGCCGGCGCGGCGGGCGGTTGCTAGGGGCGGGGCCGGCGGTTGCCACGGGGTGGGGGCCGTTGCTAAGGGCCGGCGCGGCGGGCGGTTGCTAGGGGCGTGGCCGGCGGTTGCCACGGGGGGGGAGGCAGAGCCAATGGGAGCCGGCGGCGGCCCCGCGCGGCAGCGCGCATGCGCGCGGCGGGGAGGGGAGGGGAGGCGGGAGGAGGGCGGGGCCGGCAGCGACGACGTCAGCGGGGGCGGGGTGTAAACGCGGCGCCGCTTCCGGTTCCGGCGGGGCGGGCGGGGCGCAGGCGCTTCCGGGTGCGATGGAGTCGGAGGTGGACGACGTGGTGGCCGTGGAGGACCTCATGGTGAGGCCCCGCCCCCGCCCCCGCGCCCCTCCCTTGGCCCCGCCCACCGAGGGGGTCCCGCTTTCCCCCCCCCCCCACCGTGGCGCAGCTGCCGCCGGCCACGCCCCCTCCGCCGCCGGCCGCGCCCTTCCCCCTTGTACCAGGTCACGCGCCCTCCTTTGGCCACGCCCCCGGGGCCTCCCCCCCTCGCGGCCGCCGCCCCCCTCCGCCCGGGCCACGCCCCCCCCGCGGGACCCCTCTCCCTGCGCGCGCTGCGGCCCTGGCCCCGCCCCTCCCCAGCGGCCCCGCCCCCCTGCGACCCCCCCCACCGCCACCATGGCCCCGCCCACCACCTGGCCCCGCCCCCTCGGGACCCTGCCGGCGGCGCTGCCTTGGCCCCGCCCCCCACGACCCCACACCACCGCCGCCATGGCCCCGCCCACCACCTGGCCCCGCCCCCTCGGCCCCCGCCGGCGGCGCTGCCTTGGCCCCGCCCCCTCCCCCTGGCCCCGCCCACCCGGGGGTCGCCTCTCCCGCCCCTCCCCCCAGGCCCGTGGCCGCCGCGTCCCCCTCGTGTCCCCCGCGTGTCCCCATCGCGGTGGCCCCCGCCCCCCGTGTCTCCGCCCCCCCGTGGTCCCCCCCCCCCGTATCCCCCCCACGTGTCCCCGCGTCCCCCCTGCCACCACGTCCTGGTCCCCACGGCTGCGTCCGTGTCCCTGTCCTCGTCCCCACGTCCGTGTCCCCGTGCCGATGGCCCCCGTCCCCCGTGTCCCCGCCGGCCCCACGTCCTCGTCCCCACGTCCTCGTCCCCGTGGCCAAGTCCCCGTCCATGTGCCGATGGCCCCGTCCCCATGTCCCCCACCTCCGTGTCCTTGTCCCCACGTCCCCGTCCCCGCATACATGTACCAATGACCCCATCGCCACGTTCCCCGTGTCCATGTCGTCGTCCCCACGTCCCCATCCCCACGTCCCGTCCCCACGTCCTTGTCCCCACATCCATGTGCCAGTGACCCCCATCCCCACGTCCCTATGTCCCCATGTCCCCGTCCCCACGTCCCCATGTCCATGTCCTCGTCCCCATGTCCCCGTGCTGATGGCCCCCGTCCCCATGTCCCCACCTCCATGTTCTCCTCCCCATGTCCTCGTCCCCATGTCCATGTGCCAATGGCCCCGTCCCCGCGTCCTTGTCCCCATGTCCACATACCAATGGCCCCGTCTCCATGTCTCCATGTCCATGTCCTTGTCCCCACGTCCCCGTCCGTATGTCCCCGTGCTGATGGCCCCCATCTCCATGTCCCCACCTCCATGTCCTCGTCCCCACGTCCCCGTCCCCACGTCCACGTACCAATGACCCCCATCCCCATGTCCCCGTGTCCCCATGTCCCTGTCCCTATGTCCTCGTCCCCATGTCCCCGTCCCCGCGTCCCCGTCCCATGTCCACGTGCTGATGGCCCCCGTCCTCACGTCCCCATCCCCACGTCCCCGTCCCCATCCCCACGTCCCCATCCCCCTGTCCCCGTGCTGATGGCCCCTGTCCCCCACGTCTCCACCTCCATGTCCCCGTCCCCGCGTCCTCGTCCCTGCGTCCTCGTCCCCACGTCCCCGTGCTGATGGCCCCTGTCCCCATGTCCCCATCTCCACGTCCCCCGTCCCCACATCCCTGTGTCCCCACGTCCATGTCTCCCTGTCCCCGTCCCCGCCTCCTCATCCCCACGTCCCCGTCCTCACGTCCACATGCTGATGGCCCCCGTCCCCACGTCCCCACCTCCATGTCCTCGTCCCCACGTCCCCGTCCCCACGTCCCCGTACCAATGGCCCCGTCCCCATGTCCCCGTGTCCATGTCCCCGTGTCCATGTCCCTGTCCCCACGTTCTCATTCCCACGTCCCCGTCCGCATGTCCCCGTGCTGATGGCCCCCATCTCCATGTCCCCATGTCCCCGTCCTCATCCCCACGTCCCTGTGTCCCCACATCCCTGTCCCCATGTCCCCATCCCCACGTCCTCGTCCCCCATGTCCCTGTTCCCACGTCCTCATCCCCACATCCACATACCAATGACCCCGTCCCCATGTCCCCGTGTCCCTGTGTCCATGTGCTCGTCCACATGTCCACATACCGCTCGTCCCCGTCTCCATGTCCCCGTGTCCCTGTGTCCATGTCCTCGTCCCCACGTCCACGTACCAATGACCCCCATCCCCACATCCTTGTCCGCACATCCCTGTGTCCCCACGTCCGTGTCTCCCTGTCCCCGTCCCCACGTCCCCATCCCCCACGTCCCCGTATCAGTGGCCCCCGTCTCCATGTCCCCATGTCCATGTCCCCGTCCCTGCGTCCTCACCCCCCACGTCCCCGTCCCCACGTCCCTGTGCTGATGGTCCCCGTCCCCACGTGCCCACCTCCACGTCCACGTCCCAATGGCCCCCATCCCCACCTCCTCGTCCCCCCGTCCCCCCGCTGACCCGCCGCGGTGACGGTGACGGTGACGGTGACGGTGGCAGGAGCTGGAGCGGCGCTACGGGGCGGCGCGCCGGGCGGGCGAAGTGCCCAAGCAGGCGCAGTTCGAGTACGCCTGGGCCCTGGTGAAGAGCCCCTACGGGCGCGACGTGGCGCGCGGGGCCGCCCTGCTCCAAGGTGGGACGCGTTGGGGACGTTGGGGACGCGTTGGGGACACATTGGGGACACGTTGGGGACACTGGGGACACGGTGGCACCCGGCCGCGGGGGGACGCGGGGACGCCTGGGCCCTGGTGAAGAGCCCCTACGGGCGCGACGTGGCGCGCGGGGCCGCCCTGCTCCAAGGTGGGACCTCGGGGACGCGTTGGGGACACTGGGGACGCGTTGGGGACGCGTTGGGGACACTGGGGACACGGTGGCACCCGGCCGCGGGGGGACGCGGGGACGCCTGGGCCCTGGTGAAGAGCCCGTACGGGCGCGACGTGGCGCGCGGGGCCGCCCTGCTCCAAGGTGGGACCTTGGGGACGCGTTGGGGACGTTGGGGACACGTTGGGGACGCGTTGGGGACACTGGGGACACGGTGGCACCCGGCCGCGGGGGGACGCGGGGACGCCTGGGCCCCGGTGAAGAGCCCCGACGTGGCGCGCGGGGCCGCCCTGCTCCAAGGTGGGACCTCGGGGACGCGTTGGGGACACGTTGGGGACACGTTGGGGACGCTGGGGACACGGTGGCACCCGGCCGCGGGGGGACGCGGGGACGCCTGGGCCCTGGTGAAGAGCCCCTACGGGCGCGACGTGGCGCGCGGGGCCGCCCTGCTCCAAGGTGGGACGCGTTGGGGACACTGGGGACACGTTGGGGACGCGTTGGGGACACTGGGGACACGTTGGGGACGCGTTGGGGACGCTGGGGACACGGTGGCACCCGGCCGCGGGGGGACGCGGGGACGCCTGGGCCCCGGTGAAGAGCCCGTACGGGCGCGATGTGGCGCGCGGGGCCGCCCTGCTCCAAGGTGGAACACGTTGGGGACACGTTGGGGACGCGTTGGGGACACGTTGGGGACGCTGGGGACACGGTGGCACCCGGCCGCGGGGGGACGCGGGGACGCCTGGGCCCTGGTGAAGAGCCCGTACGGGCGCGACGTGGCGCGCGGGGCCGCCCTGCTCCAAGGTGGGACGCGTTGGGGACACTGGGGACACGGTGGCACCCGGCCGCGGGGGGACGCGGGGACGCCTGGGCCCCGGTGCAGAGCCCCGACGTGGCGCGCGGGGCCGCCCTGCTCCAAGGTGGGACCTCGGGGACGCGTTGGGGACACTGGGGACACGTTGGGGACGTTGGGGATGCGTTGGGGACACGTTGGGGACATTGGGGACACGGTGGCACCCGGCCGCGAGGGGACGCGGGGACGCCTGGGCCCTGGTGAAGAGCCCGTACGGGCGCGACGTGGCACGCGGGGCCGCCCTGCTCCAAGGTGGGACGCGTTGGGGACACTGGGGACACAGTGGCACCCAGCCGCGGGGGGACGCGGGGACGCCTGGGTCCCGGTGAAGAGCCCCTACGGGCGCGACGTGGCGCGCGGGGCCGCCCTGCTCCAAGGTGGGACGCGTTGGGGACACGTTGGGGACGTTGGGGACGCGTTGGGGACACGTTGGGGACGCTGGGGACACGGTGGGACCCGGCCGCGGGGGGACGCGGGGACGCCTGGGCCCCGGTGAAGAGCCCCTACGGGCGCGACGTGGCGCGCGGGGCCGCCCTGCTCCAAGGTGGGACGCGTTGGGGACGTTGGGGACACGTTGGGGACGCGTTGGGGACACTGGAGACGTGGAGGGACATGGACATGGGGGACATGGAGGGACATGGGAGGACATGGAGGACATGGAGGGACATGGGGGACATGGAGGGACATGGGGGGACATGGAGGGACATGGAGGGACATGGGGGACATGGAGGGACATGGAGGACATGGAGGACATGGAGGGACATGGGGGACATGGAGGGACATGGGGGACATGGAAGGACATGGAGGGACATGGGGGACATGGAGGGACATGGGGGGACATGGAGGGACATGGGGGACATGGAAGGACATGGAGGGACATGGGGGACATGGAGGGACATGGGGGACATGGAAGGACATGGAGGGACATGGGGGACATGGAGGGACATGGGGGACATGGGGGACATGGAGGGACATGGGGGACATGGAAGGACATGGAGGGACATGGGGGACATGGAGGGACATGGGGGACATGGAAGGACATGGAGGGACATGGGGGGACATGGAGGGACATGGGGGGACATGGGGGACATGGAGGGACATGGGGGGGACATGGGGGACATGGAGGGACATGGGGGACATAGGGGGACATGGGGGGACATGGAGGGACATGGGGGGACATGGAGGGACATGGGGGGACATGGGGGACATGGAGGGACATGGGGGACATAGGGGGACATGGGGGGACATGGAGGGACATGGGGGGACATGGAGGGACATGGAGGGACATGGAGGACATGGGGGGACATGGGGGGACATGGAGGGACATGAGGGGACATGGGACATGGGGGACATGGAGGGACATGGACATGGGGGGACATGGAGGACATGGAGGGACATGGGGGACATGGAGGGACATGGAGGGACATGGGGAGACATGGAGGGACATGGGGGACATGGGGGACATGGGGGGACATGGAGGGACATGGGGGGACATGGAGGGACACGGAGGGACACGGGGGGACACGGGGGGACATGGAGGGACATGGAGGACATGGGGGGACATGGAGGGACATGGAGGGACATGGGGGGACATGGAGGGACATGGGGGGACATGGGGGACATGGAGGGACATGGGGGACATAGGGGGACATGGGGGGACATGGAGGGACATGGGGGACATGGAGGGACATGGAGGGACATGGGGGACATGGAGGGACATGGGGGACATGGGGGGACATGGGGGGACATGGAGGGACATGGGGGGACATGGGGGGACATGGAGGGACACGGAGGGACACGGGGGGACATGGAGGGACATGGAGGACATGGGGGGACATGGAGGGACATGGGGGGACATGGGGGGACATGGAGGGACATGGGGGACATGGAGAGACATGGGGGGACATGGAGGACATGGAGGGACGTGGGGGGACGTGGGGGGACATGGAGGACATGGAGGACATGGGGGACATGGAGGACATGGAGGGACATGGGGGGACATGGACATGGAGGGACATGGGGGACATGGAAGGACATGAGGGACATGGAGGGACATGGAGGACATGGAGGGACATGGAGGGACATGGAGGACATGGAGGACATGGGGGGACATGGAGGGACATGGGAGGACATGGGGGACATGGAGGGACATGGAGGGACATGGGGGGACATGGGGGGACATGGGGGGACATGGAGGGACATGGGGGACATGGAGAGACATGGGGGGACATGGAGGACATGGAGGGACGTGGGGGGACGTGGGGGGACATGGGGGACATGGAGGACATGGAGGGACATGGAGGGACATGGAGGACATGGAGGGACATGGAGGGACATGGGGGGACATGGAGGGACATGGGGGACATGGAGGACATGGAGGGACATGGAGGGACATGGAGGACATGGAGGGACATGGAGGACATGGAGGGACATGGGGGGACATGGAGGGACATGGAGGACATGGAGGGACATGGGGGGACATGGAGGGACATGGAGGGACATGGGGGACATGGAGGACATGGAGGGACATGGAGGACATGGGGGGACATGGAGGGACATGGAGGACATGGAGGGACATGGGGGGACATGGAGGGACATGGAGGGACATGGGGGACATGGAGGACATGGAGGGACATGGGGGGACATGGAGGGACATGGGGGACATGGGGGACATGGAGGACATGGAGGGACATGGGGGGACATGGGGGACATGAAGGGACATGGGGGACATGGAGGGACATGACATGGGGTCACCTGGCCACATGGGGACACAGGGAGGACCCAGGAACGCGTGGGTGACACATGGTGACACAGGACGCGGGGGGACACGTCACCTTGGGACGACCGCGACCCAACCGTGACTAATCCGTGTTTCCTTTGTCCCCCTCCATGTCCCTTCCGTCCCCTTCGTGTCCCCCCCGTGTCCCCCGTGTCCCCCATGTCCCCCGTGTCCCCTCGATGTCCCCGCGTCCCCGCAGAGCTGATGCCCAAGGGCACCAAGGAGGAGCAGCGCGACTACGTCTTCTACCTGGCCGTGGCCACAACTACCGCCTCAAGGTGGGGACACGCGGGGACACGTGGGGACACGGGGGGACACATGGGGACACGCGGGGACACGCAGGGACATGGGACGGGGACGCCTCCGTGGGGATCCCAGCCGTGGTGACGGGGCCGCGTCCTTGGGGGACTCGGGGACGTGGGCGACGTGGGGACGGGGACGTGTCTGTGGGGGACACGGGGGGACGGTGACACGTCCGTGGGGGACGTGGGGCGATGTGGCACGTCCTTAAGGGACGCGGGGACGGGGACGCGTCCGTGGGGGACACGGGGACGTGGCTGGAGGCAGGGGACAAGGAGCAGAGAAGGGACCAGGGGGCTGGTGGCACCTTGGGGACATGGGGGGAGTCGGTGGCACCGGGGGGGACCTGGAGGGGGCTGGTGGCACCAGGGGGGGACATTGGGGACAGGGGGAGGTTGGTGGCACCAGGGGGGACAAAGTGACACCGGCCCTGACGGTGTCGTCCCTCTGCCCTGTCCCCTGTCCTGTGTCCCTCTTCCCGTGTCCCCACCGTGTCTCTGTGCGTCCCGTGTCCCCGTGTCCCCTTGTGTCCCCGTGTCTGATGTCCCCGTGTCCCCATGTCTTCTGTGTCCCCATGTCCCGTGTCCCCTATGTCCCCATGTCCCTGTGTCCCCATGTGTCCTCACGTCCCTGTGTCCCGTGTCCCCCCGTGTCCTGTGTCCCCATGTCCCCATGTGTCCCCCATGTCACTGTGTCATTGTGTCCCATGTTCTGCATTCTTGTGTCCCCGTGTCCCCTGTGTTCCCGTGTGTCCCCGTGTCCTTCTGTCCTGCGTCCCCGTGTCCCCCACGTCCCCGTGTTTCCCATTTCCCTGCGTCCCGTGTCATCACGTGTCCCGTGTCCTGCTGTGTCCTATGTCCCCATGTGTCCCGTGTCCTGCTGTGTCCCCTGTCCTGGCGTGTCCCGTGGCACCACGTGTCCCCTGTCCTGGCGTGTCCTGTGTGTGTCCTGGTGTCCCATGTCCTGGTGTGTCCCGTGTCCTGGCGTGTCACATGTCATCACGTGTCCCGTGTCCTGCTGTGTCCTGTGTCCTGGTGTGTCCCGTCCGTGTCATCACATGTCCCCATGTCCGTGGCGTGTCCTGGTGTGTGCTGGCTTGTCCTGGCGTGTCCCATGTCCCCCGTTGTTCTGTGTCCCATGTCATCACGTGTCCCGTGTCCCGGTGTTTCCATGTCCCGTGTCATGACATGTGCTGGCGTGTCCCTTGTCCCATGTTGTTCTGTGTCCTGTGCCATCACGTTTCCCGTGTCCTGATGTGTCCCGTGTCCTGGCGTTGTCCCATGCTGTGGCATGTCCTGGTGTGTCCTGTGTGCTGACGTGTCATGGCGTGTCCTGGTGTGTCCCATGTCATCACATGTCCCATGTCCCGGTGTGTCCTGTGTCCCGTGTCCTGGCGTTTCCCATGTCCTTGCATATCCCATGGCGTGGCGTGTCCTGGCGTGTGCTGGCGTGTCCCTTGTTGTTCTGTGTCCCATGTCATCATGTGTCCCATGTCCCGGTGTGTCCCATGTCCCGTGTCCTGGTGTTTCCCATGTCCCGTGTCTTGGCATGTCGTGGCGTGTCATGGCGTGTCCTGGCATGTCTCATGTCCCATGTTGTTCTGTGTCCCGTGCCATCACGTGTCCCATGTCCCCATGTGTCCCGTGTCCTGTGTCCCGGTGTTTCCCGTGTCCCGGTGTTTCCCGTGTCCTGGTGTTTCCCATGTCCCGTGTCTTGGCATGTCGTGGCGTGTCGTGGCATGTCGTGGCGTGTCCCATGTCCCACGTTGTTCTGTATCCCGTGCCATCACGTGTCCCATGTCCTGATGTTGTCCCATGTCCTGATGTGTCCCATGTCCCGTGTCCTGGTGTTTTCCATGTCCTGGCATGTCCTGGTGTGTCCCGTGTTGTGGCGTGTCATTGCATGTCCTGGCATGTCTCATGTCCCATGTTGTTCTGTGTCCTGTGCCATCACGTTTCCCGTGTCCTGATGTGTCCCGTGTCCCCGTGTCCCGGTGTTTTCCATGTCCTGGCGTGTCCCGGCGTGTCCCGTGTCGCTGGCGTGTCGCTGGCGTGTCGCTGGCGTGTCGGCGGCAGGAGTACGAGCGGGCGCTGCAGTACGTCGAGGGGCTGCTGCGGGCCGAACCCGGCAACGAGCAGGGGCTGCGGCTGCGGCGCCGCCATCCGCGACAGCATGCGCAAAGGTGGGTCCCGCACACGCCTCGACACGCTTAGTCACGCCTAAACACGCCTCGACGCGCTAAGTCGCGCCTAAACGTGCCTAAACACACGTAAACACGCCTAAACGCGGTTACATGTGGTGACACGGGGCTACGTGGCCTCCAGGGCTGCGGCTGCGGCGCCGCGTCCGCGACACAGCGTGCCGCAAAGGTGGGTCCCCGCACACGCCTCGACACGCTTAGTCACGCCTAAACACGCCTCGACACGCCAAGTCGCGCCTAAACGCGCCTAAACACGCCTAAACGCAGTTACATGCGGTGACACGGGGCTACGTGGCCTCCAGGGCTGCGGGCTGCGGCGCTTGCGTCCGCGACGGCGTGCGCAAAGGTGGGTCCTGCACACGCCTCGAACACGCTTAGTCACGCCTAAACACGCTAAGTCACGGCCTAAACGTGCCTAAACACGCCTAAACACGCCTAAACGTGGTTACATGCGGTGACACGGGGCTCCGTGGCCTCCAGGGCTGCGGCTGCGGCGCCGCGTCCGCGACAGCGTGCACAAAGGTGGGTCCCGCACACGCCTCGACACGCTTAGACACGCTTAGACACGCTAAGTCACGCCTAAACACGCCTAAACACGCCTAAACGTGCCTAAACGTGGTTACATGCGGTGACATGGGGCTCCGTGGCCTCCAGGGCTGCGGCCTGCGACGCCGCGTCCGCGACGGCGTGCGCAAAGGTGGGTCCCGCACACGCCTCGACACGCTTAGACACGCTTAGACACGCTTAGTCACGCCTAAACGCGCCTAAACGCGCCTAAACACGCCTAAACATGCCTAAACCATGCCTAAACGCGGTTACGTGCGGTGACACAGGGCTACGTGGCCTCCAGGGCTGCGGCTGCGGCGCCGCATCCGCGACAGCATGCGCAAAGGTGGGTCCCGCACACGCCTCGACACGCTTAGTCACGCCAAAACACGCCTCGACACGCTAAGTCGCGCCTAAATGCGCCTAAACACGCCTAAACGCGGTTACATGCGGTGACCTGGGGCTACGTGGCCTCCAGGGCTGCGGCTGCGGCGCCGCGTCCGCGACAGCATGCGCAAAGGTGGGTCCCGCACACGCCCTCGACACGCTTAGTCACGCCTAAACACGCCTTGACACTCTAAGTCGCGCCTAAATGCGCCTAAACATGCCTAAACGCGGTTACATGCGTGGTGACACGGGGCTACGTGGCCTCCAGGGCTGCGGCTGCGGCGCCGCGTCCGCGACAGCAATGCGCAAAGGTGGGTCCCGCACACGCCTCGACACGCTTAGTCACGCCTAAACACGCCTCGACACGCTAAGTCGCGCCTAAACGCGCCTAAACACGCCTAAACGTGGTTACATGCGGTGACACGGGGCTCCGTGGCCTCCAGGGCTGCGGCTGGCGGCACCGTGTCTGTGACGGCATGCGCAAAGGTGGGTCCCGCACACGCCTCGACACGCTTAGTCACGCCTAAACATGCCTCGACATGCTAAGTCGCGCCTAAACACGCCTAAACACGCCTAAACGCGGTTACATGCGGTGACACGGGGCTACGTGGCCTCCAGGGCTGCGGCTGCGACGCCCGCGTCCGCGACGGCGTGCGCAAAGGTGGGTCCCGCACACGGCCTTGACATGCTTAGACATGCCTAAACACGCTAAGTCACGCCTAAACGTGCCTAAACACGCGGTTAAACACGCCTAAACGCGGTTACATGCGGTTCCACGGGGCTACGTGGCCTCCAGGGCTGCGGCTGCGGCGCCGCGTCCGCGACGGCGTGCGCAAAGGTGGGTCCCGCACACGCCTTGACACGCTTAGACAACGCTTAGACACGCTAAGTCACGCCTAAACGTGCCTAAACACACCTAAACGCGCCTAAACGCGGTTACATGCGGTGACACGGGGCTACGTGGCCTCCAGGGCTGCGGCTGCGGCGCCGCGTCCGCGACGGCGTGCGCAAAGGTGGGTCCCGCACACGCCTTGACACGCTTAGACACGCTTAGACACGCTAAGTCACGCCTAAACGTGCCTAAACACACCTAAACACGCCTAAACGCGGTTACATGCGTTCCACGGGGCTCCGTGGCCTCCAGGGCTGCGGCTGCGGCGCCGCGTCCGCGACGGCGTGCGCAAAGGTGGGTCCCGCACACGCCTTGACACGCTTAGACACGCTTAGACACGCTAAGTCACGCCTAAACGTGCCTAAACACGCTTAGTCACGCCTAAACGTGCCTAAACACACCTAAACACGCCCTAAACGCGGTTACATGCGGTTACACCGGACTCCGTGGCCTCCAGGGCTGCGGCTGCGGCGCCGCGTCCGCGACAGCGTGCGCAAAGGTGGGTCCCGCACATGCCTCGACACGCTTAGTCACGCCTAAACACACTAAGTCACGCCTAAACGCGCCTAAACACGCCCTAAACGCGGTTACATGCGGTGACACGGGGCTACGTGGCCTCCAGGGCTGCCCCAACACGCCCCAACACGCCTCCTCCCCCCACCACCACCGTGGCAGCTGCCGTGTCCCCACGCGTGTCCCGGGTGGCAGCGCCGCCCCCGCGTGTCTCCCCCCCCTGCCCACACGTGTCCCCTCTGCCCACGTGTCCCTTGCCCACAAGTCCTCCCCTGCCCACACATGTCCCTGCCCACGTGTCCCCCCTGCCCACGTGTGTCCCTGCCCACATGTCTCCCCCTGCCCCACACGTGTTCTCCCCTGCTCACACATGTCCCTGCCCCCGTGTCCTCCCCTGCCCAACACGTGTCCCTGCCCACGTGTCCTCCCCTGCCCACATGTGTCCCTGCCCAAATGTGTCCCCCTCTGCCCACATGTCCCCCCACCCACACGTGTCCCTGCCCACATGTGTCCCCCTCTGCCCACGTGTCCCTGCCCACACGTGTTCCCCCTGCCCACACGTGGTCCCCCCTACCTACACATGTCCCTGCCCACACGTGTTCCCCCTGCCCACACATGTCCCTGCCCACACATGTCCCCCCCGCCCACACGTGTCCCTGCCCACATGTGTTCCCCTTCTGCCCACATGTGTCCTCCCCTGCCCACACGTGTCCCTGCTGACACGTGTCCCTCCCCTGCCCACACGTGTCCCTGCCCAAATGTGTCCCCCTCTGCCCACATGTCCCCCCTGCCCACACGTGTCTCCCCTGCCTACACGTGTCCTCCCCTGCCCACATGTGTCCATCCCTGCCCACACATGTCCCTGCCCACATGTGTCCCCCTGCCCACATGTGTCCTCCCCTGCCCACACATGTCCCCCCTGCCCCACACGTGTCCCCCTGCCCACATGTGTCCCCCTGCCCACACCGTGTCCTCCCCTGCCCACACATGTCCCTGCCCACACGTCCTCCCCTGCCCACACGTCCTCCCCTGCCCACACGTGTCCCCCTCTGCCCACACGTGTCCCTTCCCACCTGTGTCCCCCCCCGCCCACACATGTCCCTGCCCACACGTGTCCCCCCCCACCCACACGTGTCCCCCCCGCCCACTACGTGTCCCCCCTTGCCCACGTGTCCCTGCCCACGTGTCCTCCCCTGCCCACACGTGTCCTCCCCTTGCCCACATGTGTCTCCCCCTGCCCACAACGTTTCCCCCCGCCCACACCTGTCCTTGCCCACACATGTCCCTGCCCACATGTGTCCCCCCTGCCCACATGTGTTCTCTCCTGCCCACACATGTCCCTGCCCATTCGTGTCCCTGCCTACACATGTCCCACACTGCGCACACGTGTGTCCTTGCCCACACGTGTACCCCCGCACACGTGTCCTTGCCCACATGTGTCCCCCCTGTCCACGTGTCCCTGCCCATGCATGTCCCCCTCTGCCCACACGTGTCCCCCTGCCCACACGTGTCCCCCCCTGCCCACACGTGTCCGTCCCTGCCCACACGTGTCCCTGCCCACACGTGTCCCCCTGCCCACACGTGTCCTCCCCTGCCCCACGTGTGTCCCTGCACACACGTCCCCCCTGCCCACACATGTCCCTGCCCACGCGTGTCCCCGCAGACGGCCTCCTGGGCATGGCGCTCGTGGGCGGCCTGGCCCTCGGCCCTCGCGGCCTCCTCCGGCCTCGCCATCGCCAAGGCCAAGTCGTGACACCGCCGTGTCACCGTCACGTCACCGCCGCGTGTCACCGTGTCACCGCTGCGTGTCATTGACGTGTCATCAGCGTGTCATCGCCTGTCGCCGGCGTGTCCCGCGGCCCCCAGCGCCCTGCAGTAGGTCCCGTGTCCCTTCCGTGTCCCCTCTGTGTCCTCTCCATGTCCCCCCTGTCCCCGTGTCCCCCCATGTCCCCTCTGTGTCCCCCGTGTCCCCTCCATGTCCCCCTGTCCCTGTGTCCCCCCCGTGTCCCCTCATGTCCCCTCTGTGTCCCCTCCGTGTCCCCCCCCATGTCCCCTTGTCCCCACACTCCGGGGCCGGAGCGGTGGCGCAGTGACAACGCAGTGGCAACGCGGGTGATGCTGCGGTGACGACACGGCGACAACATGGCAACAACATGGCAACGCCACGGTGACAACACCGGCGGCACCGTGACGACACAGCAGCACCACGATGACACGTGACACTCCAGTGACACCATGGTGACGCCCTGGTGACGACGCGGTGACAAAACGGTGACACCACGATGACCCAGCGACGACACGGTGACGCCACGACGTGGCGCCGCCACCGCCGGGGACGCGGGGACGAGCGGGTGACGCGGAAGCGGCGGCGGTGGCCCGGGTGACGTCGCGGTGACGCCGCGGTGACGGCCACAACCGCCGTGGGGTTGGGGGTGGTGGGGGGGACGGAGCCACCCCGGGGCGGTGACACCCCCGTGTCCCCCCCCCCCCCCGCGTCCCCCCCCCATGTCCCCCCAGTGCCTTGGGGCCACGTCAGCACGGGGGGGGGGGGTGTCCGTGCGCTGTGGGGACACGCGTGTCCCCTGTCCCCCCCCCGTGTCCCCTGTCCCCCCCCCCCCCGCAGTGTAAATAAAACCCGGTTGCGTTCAATGTGGCTCCGGCGTGGTGACGGGCGCCCGGACGCCTGGGCCCCTTCCCCGGACACCTGGGCGCCTCCCCGGACACCTGGGTCCCTTCCCGGACACCTGGGCCCCTTCCCAGACACCTGGGTCCCTCCCGGACACGTGGGGTCCCTCCCGGACACCTGGGCCCTTCCCCGGACACCTGGGTCCCTTCCCGGACACCTGGGCCCCTTCCCCGGACACCTGGGGCCCTTCCCCCGGACGCCTGGGCCCCTTCCCCGGACACCTGGGTCCCTCCCGGACACCTGGGCCCTTCCCCGGACGCCTGGGCCCCTTCAATGTGTGTGGGGGGGGGTTCCAATGTCTTGTATCAGGGTTGATCGGGGGGGCCCAGGCGTCCGGGGTCCCCCCTCCATTTCCCCCCCCCTCCAAAAGGGCCCAGGCGTCCGGGTGTCTCCCATCCCCCCCCCCCCCAAAGGGCTCAGGCGTCTCCTGTTCCACCCCCCCCCCCCCCGAAGGGGCCCAGGCGTCCGGGCGCGTGCCGGGCAGGAGGCCGCCCTTTCCTGCCCCGGTTGGGGGGGGGGGGCCCAGGCGTCCGGGGGTTGGTGGCGGAGGGGGGAGGGGGGGAAGAACAGAGGCTCCCGGACGCCTGGGCCCCTTTCGGGGGGGGGGGGAGGGGAGGGAGCAGTGCCGGGAAGGGGCGGGGGAGGGGCCCCGTTACGGCTCCCCCGAGCCCCGTTAATCCCCGGTTTTGGGC
Organism: Apteryx mantelli; assembly: GCF_036417845.1. Taxonomy (NCBI): domain Eukaryota; kingdom Metazoa; phylum Chordata; class Aves; order Apterygiformes; family Apterygidae; genus Apteryx; species Apteryx mantelli. Next base: position 171,812 of record NW_027118528.1, read on the forward strand.
CGGGCCCGGACGCCTGGGCCCCTCCTGGGCGGGGGAGGGGAGGCGGCCCGGACGCCTGGGCTCCTTTTGGGGGTGGGGGGAGGGGTTGGAGCGGGAGCAGCCGGACGCCTGGGTCCCTGTTGGTCACCCCGTGACGGGTGGGGTTCAAGGGGCCCAGGCGTCCGGGTCATGTTGGGGGGGCCCAGGCGTCCGGGTGCGTTTGGGGGGGGCCCAGGCGTCCGGGTGACGTTCGAGGGGGCCCAGGCATCCGGGTGGGCTTGGAGGGGACCCGGGCATCTGGGTGCATTTGGGGGGCCCAGGCGTCTGGTTGGGTTTGGGGGGGGCCCAGGCGTCCGGGTGGGCTTGGAGGGGGCCCGGGCATCTGGGTGCATTTGGGGGGCTCAGGCGTCCGGGTTGGGTTTGGGGGGGGCCCAGGCGTCCGGGTGGGTTTGAGGGGCCCAGGCGTCCGGGTGAGGTTGGAGGGGGCGCAGGTGTCCAGGTGACGTTTGAGGGGCCCAGGCGTCCGGGTGGGTTTGGAGGGGGCCCAGCTGTCTGGGTTGTGTGGGGGGCCCAGGCATCTGGGTGACCTTCGAGGGGCCCAGGTGTCCGAGTGGGTTTGGGGGCCCAGGTGTCCGGTTCGGTTTGGGGGAGGGCCCAGGCATCCGGGTGACATTCAAGGGGCCCAGGCGTCCGGGTGAGGTTCAAGGGACCCAGGCGTCCGAGTGGGCTTTGAGGGGGCCCAGGGCGTCCGGTTTGGTTTGGGGGGGGGCCCAGGTGTCCAAGTGAAGTTCAAGGGGCCCCAGGCGTCCGGGTGGGCTTGGAGGGGGCCCCAGGTGTCCAGATTGTGGGGGGGGGGCCCAGGCATCCGGGTGACCTTTGAAGGGGCCCAGGCGTCCAGGTGGGTTTGAGGGGCCCAGGTGTCCGGGTGACATTCAAGGGGCCCAGGTGTCCGGGTGGGCTTAGAGGGGGCCCAGGTGTCCAGATTGTGTGGGGGGCCCAGGCGTCCGGGGTGACCTTCAAAGGGCCCAGGTGTCCGGGTGAGGTTATAGGGGGCCCAGGTGTCCGAGTGGGCTTGGAGGGCCCAGGCGTCCGGGTGGGTTTGAGGGGCCCAGGCGTCCGGGTGAGTTTGGAGGGGCCCAGGCGTCCGGGCAGGCTTGGAGGGCCCAGGCATCTGGGTGCGGTTTAAGGGGCCCAGGCGTCCGGGTGAGGTTCGAGGGTCCCAGGTGTCCGGGTGACATTCGAGGGGCCCAGGCGTCCGGGTGAGCTTCAAAGGGCCCAGGCGTCTGGGTGGGCTTGGAGGGCCCAGGCGTCCGGGTGCAGTTCGAGGGGCCCAGGCGTCCGGGTGTGGCCGGGGGAGGGGCCCAGGCGTCCGGGCCCCGCCCCCTCTGGCCCTGGCCCAGCCCGGGTTGGCGTCAACAGGAAAACGGGAGCCGGTGCCAGCTGGGGGGGGGGGAGGGGCCGGACGCCTGGGCCCCCGCCGGAACGGCTACGGAAGGGGCAGGGACGGGGCCCGGACACCTGGGCCCTTTCCGGGCAGGGGAGGGGCCGGGACACCGGGGGTTGGCTGGGGAGCGATCACACCCCTGTCGCGCCCCCCCCAATTCCCTCCCCCCCCCCAGCAGCGCCCCCCCACGGCCCATTCACACCCCCGTTCACACCCCCACTGCGGCCCCGTTCACACCCCATTGCAGCCCCATTCACACCCCTTTGCACCCCCATTCACACCCCATTTCACCCCCATTCACACCCCTTTGCACCCCCCCGTTCACACCCCATTTCACCCCCATTCACACCCCTTTGCACCCCCCATTCACACCCCATTGCGAACCCGTTCACACCCCATTGCGAACCCGTTCACACCCCTTTGCACCCCCCGTTCACACCCCATTTCACCCCCCGTTCACACCCCTTTGCACCCCCATTCACACCCCTTTGCACCCCCGTTCACACCCTCATTTCACCCCCATTCACACCCCTTTGCACCCCCGTTCACACCCCATTGCGAACCCCGTTCACACCCCTTTGCACCCCCCGTTCACACCCCATTTCACCCCCATTCACACCCCATTGCGAACCCGTTCACACCCCTTTGCACCCCCGTTACGAACCGAATTCACCCCCGGTCACACCTCTGTTGAACCCTCTTTCACACCCCGTTTTGATCCCCGTTCCCACCCGATTTCACCCCCCGTTTCACCCCCGTTCACACCCCGTTGCCGGCTCATCCGCGCCCCATTGGACCCTCATTGTACCCCCCCCCCGTTCCCACCCCGTTGCACCCCTAATTACACCCCTTTGCACCCCCGTTCACACCCCACCAATCCCCCCCCCCCCCGGCTGAGCCCTGTCGCACCCCCCATTCACACCGGCTTCACACCCCACCTACCCCCGTTGTGCCCCTGCTCCCCCCCCCCCGCGCCGATGTGACCCGTAACCCCCCCCCCAAACACAGTCCCCGTCACCCCATTCACACCCCCCCCGCCCCCGTCCACCCCCCGTTTGGCACCCCCTGTCACCCCCATCACCCCCCCATCGTCACCCATCGCCCCCCCATTCACACCCCCATCACCCCCCGTTCGCCCCCCCGTCACCGCATTCACACCCCCGTCGCCTCCATTCACCCCCCCCCCGTCGCCCCATTCACCCCTTCACACCCCAGAGGGACCGGTCACCCCCCATTCACACCCCCCTGCCCTCAGTCACCCCACTCCACCCCGTCCCCCCATTCACACCCCCGTCACCCCCCCATTCACCCCCGTCACCCCCCATTCACACCCCCCATTCACCCCTGTTGTGACCTGTCACCCCCATTCACACCCCCCGTTCACACCCCCCCGCCCTCAGTCACCCCCATTCACACCCCCCGTCACCCCCCATCACCCCCATTCACCCCTGTCACCCCCCATCACACCCCCATTCACACCCCCTGCCTTCAGTCACCCCACTCACCCCCGTCACCCCATTCACACCCCATTCACACCTGTTCAACCCCCCCATTCACCCCCCATTCACACCCCGTCACCCCCCATTCACCCACCCCCCTGCCTTCAGTCACCCCCGTTCACCCCGTCACCCCCATTCACACCCCGTGTCACCCCCCATTCACACCCCCCCATTCACACCCCCCCATTCACCCCCCTTGTGACCCGTCACCCCCCCCCGGTCACCCCCCCATTCACACCCCCCCCCCGCCCTCAGTCACCCCGTCACCCCATTCACACCCCCTGTCACCCCCCATTCACACCCCCCTGCCTTCAGTCACCCCATTCACCCCCATTCACACCCCCATTCACCCCCCGTTGTGACGTCACCCCCCCATTCACACCCCCCCATTCACCCCTGTCACCCCCCCCGGCCAGGCCCCGCCCCCCGCCCCTCCCCGCCCCCCCCCGCCCCGCCCCCCCCCATAAGGCCCTGCGCCGGGGCCACCGCTGCCACCGTCACCTGCCGCCGCCACCCGCCGCCCGACCGTGAGTCCGGCCCCCCCCCGTGTCCCCGCGTGTCCCCCCCCGTGTCCCCCCGCTGTGTCCCTGCGTCCCCCCCCGCGTCCCCGTGTCCCCCTAGCTGTCACCGTGTCATCCGGGTCCCCGTGTCCCCATAGCCACCACCGTGTCCCCATAGCCGTCCCCGTGTCATCTGGGTCCCATGTCCCCATAGCCGTCACCGTGTCCCCATAGCTGTCCCCATGTCATCCAGGTCCCCCCATCCCCATCAGGTCCCCATGTCCCCGTAGCACCCGTGCCCCAATGTCCCCATAGCCGTCACCGTGTCCCCATCGCTGTCACCGTGTCCTCATAGCCGTCACCACGTCCTCCAGGTCCCCCTGTCCCCATAGCCGTCACCGTGTCCCCATTGCTGTCCCCACGTCCTCCAGGTCCCCCTGTCCCCATCGCGTCCCCGCGTCCCCGTAGCACCCGTGTCCCAATGTCCCCATAGCCATCACCGTGTCCCCATCGCCGTGTCCCCATAGCTGTCACCACGTCCTCCAGGTCCCAATGTCCCCATCGCCGTCACCGTGTCCCCATCGCCGTCACTGTGTCCCCATAGCCATCGCTGTGTCCCCCATAGCCGTCACCACATCCTCCAGGTCCCAATGTCCCCATAGCTGTCACCATGTCCCCATCGCCATCACTGTGTCCCCATTGCTGTCCCCACGTCCTCCAGGTCCCAGTGTCCCCATAGTGTCCCCCGCGTCCCCGTAGCACCCGCGTCCCAATCTCCCCACAGCCGCCCCCTCGCGTCCCGTGTCCCCGCGTGTCCCCGCGTGTCCCCTGCGTGTCCCCCGCGTGTCCCCCCCTCGTGTCCCGTGGGGATGGGGGACTGGGGCCCGGCGCTGTGGGACGCTGGGGACGGCGCTGGGGACGCTGGGCTGGGGGCTGCTGGTGGCGGCGCTGCCCCACGACGCCTGGGGGGTGGCCGGGGGCCAGGCCACCGCCGTGGCCACCGTCACCGTCACGCGCGGCCTCTGGCGCGACTGCGCCGCCGACGCCACCGGCGTCACCTCCTGCCTCGAGCTCACGTCCTTGTTCAGCCTGCCCGGTACGGGGACGCCGGGGGGACGTCGTCACGGGGGGGACATCGTGGGGACATCGTGGGGGGGGGGCATGGGGACATCGTGGGGCCATCATGGAGACATGGGGACACCATGGGGACATCATGGGGACACCATGGGGGTATCATGGGGGCATCATGGGGACATGGGGACATCATGGGGGGACATGGGAACACCATGGGGACATCATGGGGGCATCATAGAGACATGGGGGACACCATGGGGACACCATGGGGACATCATAGAA